>NC_056625.2:18262422-18567405 GCF_002870075.4 Lactuca sativa | reverse complement strand
AAGTGTATGTGAGATAGGTGGTATCGCGGCATGGTGTGCCGATCTCGAATATGTCGGATCGAGATGTGCGTTTCACTTCCAGGTTCTGGAAGAAGTTCCATGAGGAGTTGGGTGCTAGGTTGCATTTCAGTACCGCTTACCACCCACACACGGACAGACAGAGTGAGCGGACGATTCAGACGCTCGAGGACATGCTTCGGGCATGTGTGTTGGACTTCGGAGAAAGTTGGGACACGTATATGCCTTTGGCTGAGTTTTCTTATAACAACAGCCACCATTCGAGCATTGGTATGCCTCCCTTTGAGTTATTGTATGGGAGGAGGTGTCGGACTCCTATTTGTTGGCGAGAGGTAGGGCAGCGAGTGATGGGCAGCACTGAGATAGTGCTTCAGACTACAGAGCAGATACAACAGGTTAGATAGAGATTGCTGACGGCCCAGAGTCGCCAAAAGAGTTATGCGGATAGGCGTTGATCCGAGCTCGAGTTCCAGGTTGGATATTTTGTACTCCTGAAAGTGTCTCCTTGGAAATGAGTGATCCAATTCAGGAAAAGGGGCAAGTTGGGGCCCCGGTACATTGGACTGTTCAGGGTTATTGCGAGGGTGGGCAGGGTAGCATATCGATTGGAGCTACCTGCGGAGTTGAGCCAGATTCATGATACCTTCCACGTGTCTTAGCTGAGGAAGTGCATAGCCGACGATTCGGCAGTGGTACCGTTGGAGGATATCCAGGTGGATGCAGGTCTTAATTACGTTGAGAGACCGATCGCGATCTTGGACCAGAAGGTCAAGATTCTGAGGGACAAGGAGGTGTCACTGGTTCAGGTCCAGTGGCAGCACCGGAAGGGGTCCGAGCCGACTTGGGAGACGGAGTCAGAGATGTGGGAGCAGCATTCGGAGTTGTTTTCGGCATGAGACTTCGAGGGCGAAGTCTAGTTCTAGTGGGGTAGAATTGTAACATCCCGAAATCCATGTAAAGCTATTATATCCTTCCATTTTGTCAAGTTGTCAAAAGTGGTCCTTTGTAGGGATTCTTGTAGCAAATGAGTACGCTGGGCGTTCTGGGGAGTACCCTGCGCGTACTCATGCGCTTAATTTGGAGGCGGACTCTCCTGGGTACGCTGGGCGTACCTAGGGTTACGCTGGGCGTAATGGGTCCAAATGCAAACCCTAATATTTGACTTGTGCATTATATAATGGATTCTAAGGCTCATTTCTCAGCCTCCATATCAGTGAGTAAAACCCTAAGATAGCCTCCCAATCGTCCTTAGCTTGAGAGTGAGTGTTTTGGAGCTAAAAGTGCTTTGGTGTGTTAGTGAAGAAGAAGGAGGGGAGCTTGTGGAGGCTAGAGCTTGAAGTGCAAGTTTGGATCTGAGATCTATAGAGGAAGGAGCTGCATTTGGAGGTATAAAGTTCAAAACATTCCTCTTCATTTTGGTTTGATGTTTCATGGACCATATTAGGATTAAAAGTCCCAAAGGTGGAGACTTTATGAGTGTAATGTGCTCCATGGACCTAGATCTGTCCCATTTCAGTGGTATTTGTGTTATTAATACATAAAGTTTCCATCTTGGTCGTGGATAGGAGGTTATGCATGAGTATTGAGCTTTCTAGTGTTAGGATGTGGAGTATTATGGGTGTTAGTGACTTGTCCAGCCATGCAAAGGCTTAAAGTTGCCAACTTTATGGATTAAGAGGGTTATAATTGGTCAGATCTAGAAGTTGGACGTGGGTCTTAGCAGATTAAGACCCCAAAATGCTTAGAGTCTGAAACTGCGAGTTACGTTGGGCGTAATCCCAGTACGTGCGACGTAAGGGGTCGCGCACCCCGCTTTTTTTGAAGACACCGGGTACGCCCAGCGTACATGTGTGGTATGCGCAGCGTAACCCGGGGAGTTGACTTTTGTTGAGTTATAGGGTTAGGTCAACTTTAGGGTCTTTGAGCCTTGAGAGGGGTAAAATGGTCTTGTACCCTTCTGAGAGTACTAAGAGGAGGAATGGTGATGTGCACGAAAGTACCCACTAATTTTAATATTTATAACCTAACAAACTTAAACTAACTATGCACTTATAGACAGTGTACCTAGTCAGATTACAGTATAGCTTGGGTAAGTCGAGTGTTGATCACAGGGAACGGTGTTACTAATTACTCTATTTGCTATCAAATTAACCTAATTATTAACAAGTTTAGGAAGGGTTTTATCTGATTTTACAAGATCAGACGAACTTAACTCAAATTCAATCAATAAGTAAAAACATTCTTGTCTAGTTCGAATCCACTTCGTCCTTATGGCTAGCTAATAATTATGGATTATCAAGTTGGTTTTAATTGTATTAGTAATTTAAGTCTAACTTTACCAATAATTAATTAATTCATGTCAAACTATGTATGGTCACACACAATTAAACACAGAACCAATTATGAATATGAATATGCTATGTAAGATTTATTATGTAAACGCAATTATAGTCACAATCCACGTTCTCTAGCACATCTAAGTTTATTTACTCTAGTTACTAACTAAGATTGGTCAATCCTAGCTCTAACAATTTAATGCTCACTAAATCATTAGGTAAAGAAGTTCATGCAGTTAATGGTCACTAAGCTACACAGAACATGACTTTAAGCAACTAAAGAAACAAACACAAGCATGCTAGGTAAATACAAATCAAACACAAGCAATTTACCAACTAAATAAATCCATAAAAATTAAGCTATTCATAAGTTGGAAGCTTCATCTAGCTAAACAAGAGTAGCTAGATTCAGCTGCTCATAATAGCAACTAACACACTAACACAAATCAAAGTAATATGAAACATGTTCCTAAGTAACAAATAAGTAAACTAAATTATGGACCTTCACTCTTTTGGTGTTGAAAACCTCTTTCCAGAACCTTTCTTCTGCTCAAAATCGCCTTCTGGAACCCCTTTCTCCAGCCAAAAGTCCCTCTTATTCGTAATGGTCAAGGGTTTATATAGTTGCTGATTTTTATAAATTCACGTCGTGAATAATAAGATATTCACGTCGTGAGTTCCAGATAACCGTGCCCATCAAGGATTTCTTCACCCACGTACATATCTTCTAGAACTTATTCTCATGTCGTGAATCTTCAAGTTCTCACGACGTGAAGACGCTTTTTCCAGATTTTCTTTTCCTTTAATCTTTTAATTCCCAAAGTTTCTTCCTTTAATGTTTTTAGTCCCTTTTCTTCAAAATGTCTTCTTTTTGGCTGCAAATAACATTTAAACTCATAAGTACCATTATTCTAAACAAACTACCATCTTTTTAATAAAAATGTACTTAAATATTGCCTAAAAATTGGTATAAATATGGCAATATCAAAATACCCCACACTTAGGCTTTGCTTGCCCTCAAGCAAATTTAAACTTAACCCTTTATTACTAACATCACATAGAACAATCCGACTCCAGCTCAGCCATTATGCCAAGACCTCAACGCACGCATTTGTGTCTAAAATTTTCCTAAAGCACCCCCCATACTTTAAATACTCACAATCTTCATAAACACTCGCCCACTTTTTCCGAACAATGCTCATTTTATGCAACCCTCCAAATCCATCCGCAGAAATCTCACTTAACCTCAAAGTATTTTTGTAAAGCTACCCAAGCATACATAAACTAGAGAATTACAACTTTAAGATACCAATAGTTGGAGCTCTTGAATTCTTCACTTTTTTTATAGTTTGATCTTTGATTTCTTTGAATTCATTTCTTTCCTGATTTCTGGCATCTTCAACTTTTGATTCCTTAGAACTTTGATCTTTGATCTTCATACTTTAACAGCTCCAAAATTCATCAAGAATTCTTACTTTTCAGTAATTTCTCTCTCTTTTTTTTTTCTTTTTCTTTTTTTTACATGTATAACTTACTTTTTTTCACTCAAAACCTACATGCTTAAGCAGTGGCGCTTTAACTTCAACCTTTATTGGTTAAGACATAGCTTTCCTGGATACATTTCAGGTTTAGGCTGCTAAACATATTGCATCCCTCAAACCAAGCGGGGTTATGTTTTTGTTCCATGATTTCACTAAAATAAAGGAGGCCACAAATGCACTATAACATGTATTAGTTCAACTAAACATTTGAACTTTTGTCGGATCATCCCATATAAAACTAGCAACTACAGTTCAGATTATTATTACTAGATTCAATTATTAAAAATTTCAATTTTCAAATTTTAAATTTTTACCATCAAATTTTATCATTATCTAGCAATTTACTTTTTCTACCCCTACCCCACACTTATTTCATACAATGCCCTCATTGTATGCATAGAATAAATCAAAATTAAAGAAAAGGGAGAAAAAGGAACAGACTCCCCTGGGATAGTGCCATAAACATCTCCAAAAGTGTGGAAAATCTGCATCTTGAATATGGACTCTGAAAAATAGAAACTTGGATCTTGAACTCGCGAGATATGGAATGCACCGGCAAAACATGAAATCGAGCCTTCAATCTTCTAAAAATGTGGTGGAAATCTTCAAAATAGAACGATCAATGTGGGAAAGCATATGCCACACTGTATAGTAGTGAAAATGAGCCAAAATAATCTCCAGAATAATGACAAGAAGAATGGTATCAACCCATGGAATAATAATATGTCAAAGGCCTTGAACTTGTGAAGAACACCGATTCACGTCGTGAGATCAGAAAAAGTCACGTCATGAAGTCGCAATTACGCGTATTCTGGGAATCCTTGAGAACTGACTCATGACGTGAGTAAAAAGGGTTCACGTCGTGAAAACTGGGCAGACAGAAAGCATTGCCAAATCTTCTTCTAATGTGCACAATTCAATCCAATGTCTTAATGTATTAAGACTCTTCTAAATTCACCAGTTTTTTTTACTCTTTCGCTGACTCTCTACGCTCTTGACTCACCCCAAACTTATTTTAAAATATGGGTCTCGACTCTCGACTTGAAACACTCCCGGCTAAAGACGTACGCACTTATATCTCGATATCCTACATAGGCGCTCCTAGCAATTTCTGAGAAACAACCACCAAAGAAGAATAAGAGTAACATAATATCTTAATAGTTCTTACAATCCCAACAAAATAAAACCAAACAAAAACAAAATAAAAACAAACCAAAATAAAAATAAACAACAATCAATCATCCTCCTCGTCATCATGAGCTCCACTGGTTCCAGCTCCATCACCTCCACGTCCGCCATAATCCGTCCATCTTGGGAAAATCGGGTAATGATACCCCAAATGAGGTGGCTGCTCCACCCCAAGATGTCGGACAACATTCTCCATAGTACCTCCAATCCAATTGACACTCAGCGATAACTGGTCAAAATAACCAGCCATGTCACTTCCAAAAGGTGCTCCCATCATGGATGCGGGTGGATGTATTGGATGCCCGTGTTCTCCCCGTCCTCTCACATTCCTGCGCCTCGGCCGTGGTTGTGGTTCAGGTTGTCCAGCCGGCTCCTCCTCCTCATCATCATCATCATCTCGAACAATTCCCCAATGTGTCCCATAGTTTTTGACCTCCCTCATTGTTTCCAGATACCCCATAGAGAACGAGTAATGTCAGGAACAAGGAGGCCATAAGAGCGGGCCAATCGAGTAACAAAATGCCCTCTACAAATGGGGATTCCAGGATGAGCACTTGTCGCATAGTCCGCCAAATATCGTGCCAAGAAATATGGAATATTGCAGCAAACACCCGGTTGTAAGATGCACCATAAAAAGAACAAGTTACTTTTAGTAACTTTATCACCGTGACGCTTGTGATGAATGGAGAAAGTGATTAAGCGGTAGATGAGGCGGTGTATTGGGCTTTTGATGCTACTTTCGGGCGATACACCAGAATTAAACACTCCAGCGGCAATATTACTCCAAAACTCCGGCCCCGAAACCCCATGTGCATACACCCACGTGGCGTCCCTCAAAAATAAAATAAACTCATGAGTGATGGTATCATGAGCTTCATAGAGTCCCATACGGCGAGAAAACTCCACTAGACTGCACTCCCGATACTCCCCGCCTAAACGAAAGACCAAAGCTCGGGGAAAAGTGGGATCTCTGACATTGTCATGGAATGTGACTGTGGAAAAGAACTCCACGCAAAGCTCCTTATAAACATGCTCCTGGATGTTAAACAGGTTGAACCACCCCTTGCATGTAAATTGAAATCTGTCCCCCAAAAAGATTTTTGTTAGGTATTGGGACATCCTATCAACCAAGCCAACCTCCCTCAACCTCGCCCACTGAATACTGGGAGCCACAGCAAACTCTCGATTGTAGAGCCATCCCAACCGGGTATTCCATCGCGTGTAAACATCCAGGGGTGTAGTGGTTGGAAACTCATAAAATGGGTGTAAACTTGCAATCTCAAGAGGTAAGTCTCTTCTAGGTGCCATTTCTACAAAAACAAGGAACAAATACAGCTAAAACAACAACCCAACAATTTAGAAATAAAAAGAATATAACTTCACAGTCCAGAATTCACGTCGTGAATTCCTAAGAATTAACGGTGTGAGTTCGTAGTCAGGTCCGAAAATCGTTCTGGTTTCTGTATAAATCGGCCATGATAGTGCTTAGGGTTTACTCCTTATAACATTTTCAACCAATAATCAACTACATTCCAAGGGTAATTCACGAATCTTAGAGCACATTTCATACAATTTAACACATGAACAAACCCTAGCCCTAAAGTTAACTATTAAAGCAAAAATTAAGCTTAACAATTAAGAAGTATTACCTTTGATGGAAGTATTACGTAAGCACAAAGAAAAATTGAAGAGTTGTTGGCTAAAATCGGAGCAATGGGGATCAAAGGGGGACCAGATTTCGCTTCCACTTCGTGAAGATTAAACAAATGGAGGGTCAGCTAGTTTCTAGGGCTTTATTCTGTGGTCCCGTGTAATTGAAAACTCACGTTGTGAATTCGTAAAGATTCACGTCGTGAATTTCACCTGGGCTAAAATTGGGCCATGCACTACGGATTGATCTTCTGCCTCTTAGTCTAATGGGCTAAACTCTATTATTGAGTATTTATCCGGTTTATTCACGATTCACGTCGTGAATTCCTAAAAATTCATGTCGTGAATATGGTCTGGAAGGAAAAAAAAATTTACTAAATCAATTTTGGCTTTCAACTAGATTTTCAATTATTACTACTTCTATTTTAGGGTACCCACATTCAGTGTATAATTGTGTTCTAATCGAGTTGGATGACATGATCTATGTTTTTAAGACTAAAACGCAAAAAGAAAAGAAAGAAGAAAAAATTTGCAAACCAAACTCGGGTTGCCTCCCGAGAAGCGCTTCTTTTTCTTGGAGTCTTGAGCTGGACTCCGTGCCTCCTACGTTGAGTCCTCGGAAGAATCCACCACTAGGATCTTTTGTTCCTTGAATTTCCTCTTGTAAGCTTGAACTCGTCTTTTGTACGCCTTTTTCGAATTCTCCTTTTTAGCTTTGACCTCTTCTTCATCAAACTTGCATTTGGTCCCTTTAGTTTCCTCCCTGCACTCCATAGCATTCTTCTGCTCTTTCACCACTGGCTTTGTCACCCTTGAAGTAACCTCCTCTTCATCACTTGTCATTTCATCTTCCTTGCTTACCCAAGAAGGTGGACTCTTGTAAGCAATGACTTCAAACAAATATGGAATAGATACTCTTGGTTTTGTTATTTTGACTTGGTGAACTGCCTTGATCTCTTCTTCCATAAGCTTTTCTAGTTCTTCTAGTTCATTTTCTTCATTAATTGTGAACACCTCTTCTTGAACATGATTCCTTTGAAAGCCATCTTCTATCCCAAAAACTTCTTTTTCATCTCCAACCCTCAAGGTGAGCTTAGACTCGCGAATATCAACCAAAGCTCCAGCAGTGTTAAGCAATGGACGACCAAGGATAATTGGAACATCAGGATCTTTCTTCATATCCAACACTACAAAATCTATTGGAAAAACAAATTTTCCAATTTTTACTAAAATATCCTCCATAATGCCCCGAGGTTGTGTCACTAAACGGTTCGCCATGTGAATAGTCATTCTTGTAGCCTTCATCTTCTGAATTTCTAACTTCTGATAAAATGAATAAGGCATCAAATTAATGCTAGCTCCAGAATCGGCTAAAGCATTAACCTTCATTTTGTTACCAAATTCACACGGAAGAGTGAGGCGTCCAGGATCTCCCATCTTCTTCAGTGTCTCTCCCAACACAGCTTTTGTGCTTTGCTCGCTTAGAATCACCTTAGAATGCTTCTTTAATTGCTTGCGAGTGTCTATCAAATCTTGCAGTAATTTTTGATGCTCGGGAATTTTGGATAAGGATTCGACAAAGGGAGTATTAATCGGGATTCCCTTCACATGCTTAACAAACTCTAGATGCTCTCTTTCCAGTGAAATAAGGGTAGCTCGGGAAGGAAAAGGCAAAGGCGGCTGATAAACCGAACCAGCTACATAATTTTTCTATTCATGACGGGCCCACTTCGTGAACTTACATGGCTCACGTCGTGAATTCTGCAATTCAGCAGCATCTTGATTTTCGAGCTTGCGCTTCTTCAACTTTGGATTGGGTTGTTGTTGTTCAACTTCTAAGGCTTCTAAGAACTCAGAGATGGCCTCTTCTTCAGTATCTATGGCCATTACATGAGATTGGGCATTCGTTTCGGGATTTTTCGGGGATAACTTCTCATGAACCAGAGTGGCTAGTTGACCAAATTGTACTTCAAGGTTTTTGATGGAGGCTTGCTGATTCTTTATTAAAGTTTACTGTTCATTAATAGCAGAATCAGTAGCATCGTGTCTCTTTTCTGAAGCTTCCATAAACTTCATCAACATGGTCTCTAGATCGGGTTTCTTCTTCGCTGGTGGCTGCTCCTTTTGATAGAAGCCTCGACCTGTCCGCCTATACTTCTCTTCTTTTTGCTTCTTATACTCTTCATATGACAGCCACTCCTTCTTTGGTTTCCTCCAGCCTTCATCAAACTTATCCCCACTCGAGTAGCACACTTGAGCTTTTCTGTTCCCAAACTCATCTAAATTGCAGTCCTTGGTCAAGTGCGGACCACTACACCTCTCGCAACCCACTCTCATGGCATGAATTGACTAGTCCATTTGTGATATCCTTCTATCCAAATTATTCAGCATAGCCATCACAGCTGCTATTTCTTCAGTTTGGGCCCCCCACCGCCTTTGATTCCATCTTGCCTAGGGTTGTGGTATTCGCGAGAGTGCTTCGCGAATTCTTCAATCATCTCCTTGACCTCCCTTGGATTTTTCTTTGTCAATGGTCCTTGAGAGTCAAGGAGTTGTCTCGTCATAACGTTGACCCCATCATATAAAATTGACATCTCTTGTTGCACATTTAGATCATGCTGAGGGCAATTTCTGAGCAAGCCCTTGTACCGCTCCCATGCTTCGTATAATGATTCCCTCGGCTGTTGCTCAAAGTTGGCTATTGCCTTCTTGAGTTTAGCTATCTTGGATGGTGGGCAAAACTGGTCCAGAAATTGCTCACGCATTTGAGCCCAAGTGGTGATTGTACCCGGTGGTAGTGATTTTAACCACTCTTTAGCAGCTCCCTTGAAAGTAATGGGAAGCATCCTAAGCAAGACGGTGTTTCTGTTGACATTTGGGACATTGAAGTAATCCGCAATGTCATTGACTTCATCTAAATGCTTAAAAGCATCCTCATGATCTTTCCCAAAAAATGGGATATCCTTCAGTGCAGTCAAGATGTGCCCCTTCAGCTCGAATGTGGCAGTGGCAGATATTGCGGGTTGGACTAAACCGGGACCCAGATCTTCTCGGATCCGCTTCTTGTAAGCTCCCATGGACATCTCTTCAATGTCTTCCATCTCGTTCCTTGGCTCGTTCTCGGGTTCGCTCGTATGCTCTTCAAATTCGGGCTCGGTATCATATTCGGATTCGGTTTGGACGGGTATTTGATCCAAGTGTTCAAAATTGCTCTTGTGCCTTGAGGATGAACTTGACTCTCCTATCTTCTTTCCCGACTTTCTTGAAAATGCTGACTTTAATTCTTGCAATGGCGTCTTCTTATCAGTCTTCTTGTGAAGTGCAGCTTCTAGATCTTCAATCGGTGGCATCAAAGGTGTGGTAGATCCTCTGGTCATGAACTCCTGCAAACTAAACACAATAAAAAAACGTAAAACTGAAATAGAAAAATAAACTAAAAACTAAAAATCGCAGCTTTCACGTCGTGAGTTTATAAAACTCACGTCGTGAATTCTGTGACAGAAACAAAATTTTTGTTATATGCTAATAAACTAGGCTAATAAACAAAAATAAATAACTAATTAACTCTTTGCAGATTTTATCCCACAAAAAGGGTCGATTAATCTAATGCAACTAAATAAACTAATAAACTGGCCGTTCCCCGGCAACGGCGCCAAAAACTTGATGTGCACGAAAGTACCCACTAATTTTAATATTTATAACCTAACAAACTTAAACTAACTATGCACTTATAGACAGTGTACCTAGTCAGATTACAGTATAGCTTGGGTAAGTCGAGTGTTGATCACAGGGAACGGTGTTACTAATTACTCTATTTGCTATCAAATTAACCTAATTATTAACAAGTTTAGGAAGGGTTTTATCTGATTTTACAAGATCAGACGAACTTAACTCAAATTCAATCAATAAGTAAAAACATTCTTGTCTAGTTCGAATCCACTTCGTCCTTATGGCTAGCTAATAATTATGGATTATCAAGTTGGTTTTAATTGTATTAGTAATTTAAGTCTAACTTTACCAATAATTAATTAATTCATGTCAAACTATGTATGGTCACACACAATTAAACACAGAACCAATTATGAATATGAATATGCTATGTAAGATTTATTATGTAAACGCAATTATAGTCACAATCCACGTTCTCTAGCACATCTAAGTTTATTTACTCTAGTTACTAACTAAGATTGGTCAATCCTAGCTCTAACAATTTAATGCTCACTAAATCATTAGGTAAAGAAGTTCATGCAGTTAATGGTCACTAAGCTACACAGAACATGACTTTAAGCAACTAAAGAAACAAACACAAGCATGCTAGGTAAATACAAATCAAACACAAGCAATTTACCAACTAAATAAATCCATAAAAATTAAGCTATTCATAAGTTGGAAGCTTCATCTAGCTAAACAAGAGTAGCTAGATTCAGCTGCTCATAATAGCAACTAACACACTAACACAAATCAAAGTAATATGAAACATGTTCCTAAGTAACAAATAAGTAAACTAAATTATGGACCTTCACTCTTTTGGTGTTGAAAACCTCTTTCCAGAACCTTTCTTCTGCTCAAAATCGCCTTCTGGAACCCCTTTCTCCAGCCAAAAGTCCCTCTTATTCGTAATGGTCAAGGGTTTATATAGTTGCTGATTTTTATAAATTCACGTCGTGAATAATAAGATATTCACGTCGTGAGTTCCAGATAACCGTGCCCGTCAAGGATTCCTTCACCAGCGTACATATCTTCTAGAATTTATTCTCACGTCGTGAATCTTCAAGTTCTCATGACGTGAAGACGCCTTTTCCAGATTTTCTTTTCCTTTAATCTTTTAATTCCCAAAGTTTCTTCCTTTAACGTTTTAGTCCCTTTTCTTCAAAATTTCTTCTTTTTGGCTGCAAATAACATTTAAACTCATAAGTACCATTATTCTAAACAAATTACCATCTTTTTAATAAAAATGTACTTAAATATTGCCTAAAAATAGGTATAAATATGGCAATATCAAATAGTCTAGCCTTGAGAGATGTATTGATTTATAGTGTTTATTTCATCTGATTAGGCGGAGGCTAGATCGGATTTTACAGAGTTAGAGATTTTACCGAGTTACCCGAGGTGAGTCTTCTCACTATACTTTACCTAGAGTGGTAATTAGAGTTATGTGACAGAGTATTTTGTATGATTTTGCATGATGTGATTTCTATGTGATTTATGCTATGTATGTGCTAGAGGTTTCAGAGTTAGGACCGTAAGGTCCACAGAGTTAGGGCCAGAGGGCCCACAGAGTTATGGGACTGGAGGGTCCCACTGAGACACATTGACTAGAGGGTCAAACAGAGTTATAGCCTCGAGTGGCTAATATGTATTGTGTGTGGTATTTTGGGGAACTCACTAAGCTTTATGCTTACAGTGTTGTGTTATGTTCAGTGAGGATCACGGGAAGGCGCCAGCTTGATCAGTACACACACGAGGATTTTTTACATTTTGATCCTGGGATGTGATGTTATGTTTTGACTATGTGATACAATGGTGTTTTTCTAACAATTATGAATGAAAATGAGTTTTATAAAATGTGAAAAATTATTTTGAAAATTTGGGTGTTACATTCATTTTCCCCTTTAAAGCAATATACTTTCGGTTATCGTTTGAAGTTGGAATTCTCTTTTTCACTTAATGAAGCCTTTCTACTATTAAGAGCTTAATTTCTAGCTTGGGGGCTCATTTTTATAATTATTTCATGGGTTAACATGCCAATTAACTCTTAAAAGTTAAAAATGAGAAATAATATGAAATTACCTATTCTACCCCTGTTTTGTAAAAAATCTAGAAAAAAGGCAGGGTTTATGATTTGTCAATCCAAAAAGTTAAGGTTTTGAGTCTAGTGTGTTCTTGATTTTACCCTTGACCCGATGTTCATTCTAAGTAGGGTGAAAATTGTCATTTTTACTGACTGGTCAGTAGTTGCATTAATATCCCATTTTGTAAAATCCAAAGTAAATTGTAGAAAACTCATTTGGACCTATACAAGTAGTCCTCGAAAAGGTAAAAGACTGAACTACCAGAATATGGAAAAGTATTGTAACTTTGGCAGGTATTGGTGGTGATAAAGTGGCTTTGATTAGGCTGCTATTTGGGTCAAAATCTAATCCAACCATCAATGCTCAATAATTAATACCTACCCAAATCCAAGCACAATAAACATAATCTAAATCCTAGTGAGAACTTTCCACGAAAAGAAACCCACCGGTCCAAAACCTCCAAACTTAGTAATCTAATATTAACGGTCAACTTCCTAACATACATACCAACCAATCCCTCCGACAAGGAATAATACTAATCCACAATGAAGAGAGTATCCTTGATCAATCCATCCATAATAGCTTAAATGGAAATTGCGTTCCTGAAACAAACCCAAAAAGGCTTCAAGTGTTCGATTGACTTTTGAAAATTCAATACTATTTTATATGAAACAAGACATACCGCCCATTGGCTCACGGTCTGACATCATTCCGCCAAACTCATGGACTCACATTGTTCTGCTCGAACCTAGAGACTCTTCGCCTCGCACCGATTCGACAAACTCACAGTATCACCCATCTGTATTCTAATAGTATTCTCATCTATCAACATTTTTCAGGTCCTACTTGCATAATTCTTACTAATGCAGGCTCATGATCTCATCATATCGCCTTTCTCTTATTGGGCCTGGAGACTCATGACATATCACCGTTCTTGTTATTATCCCACTAACACTACTAAATATCATTCTAACAAGAATAATCTTCATAAATGGTTCATGTGGTCCCCATAAATATCAAGTTTACTTCCTAACTTTTTATGTCTAATGGAAGTTCCATGTGGTTTCAAATTCTATCATGGTTGGTCCCTAACACAGATTAAATCACTTATATACCCTTTTTTAATTTCTTTTATGTGGTGGTGGAGTAGAACCACCTATCAGAGGCGGTGCATAATGATGGTGACCGATGCATGCATCATGAAGGGCATTGATGGGGGAGATTTAAGGGAGACAATGATACAAACAATTAGGGTGAGGGTAGGTGGGTGGGGGTGATATAGAATATAATAAAAAAATGTATAAAAGTCATCTTATATGGGTCAGAGACAACCCATGATAGAAATTTAAACCACAAGGACCTTCCATGAGACTAAAAAAAATTAGGGACTAGATTTGATATTCCAAAAAACCATAGGGACCATTTGTGAAGACTAGTCTTCTAACAATAATATGAATCGGACACTTAGAACAATTAGCTAAATTCCATAAGGTATATAGAAGTAAACTCCGATGAGATGGTCGTTACGGTACACAACGAAGATGGAGGTCAATTAGGGAACAGACTAAGAGGGTTTGAATCAGACCTCTTGGTGGTTCGATTGATGGTGGTGTAATCGAGTTTGGTTGACTGGAAAGTGGTTTTTCAGCTATTTTTATTTGCCAATAAGGGTATCTTTTGGAGGAAGAATATAGATAGAGATAGAGGGGGAGGGGTGGGTGGGTATGTCAGTCATTTTCTATATTTAACAATAATAAAATAGTTTTAAAAAGTGAAAAACAAATATATTAAGAGTATAATAGTAATTTCAGCTTTAGGAGAGATCATATTCACAACGAAACATGTTGAAAAACACGGATTGCAATTTTAAAACAATAGATACCAAAACCCAAGAAAATGCAAACCATAAAGACAATTTTTACAGTTTTGTCTAGTTTTTCGAAAAAGCTTATGAGAGTTGACCAAAAATATTATTTTCTTCCAAAATAAAAATCGATTAAGTTGCAGGGGTTTGAAGAATGAAGAGTTCGGCAAAAAATATGTGAAGGCTGAAGTGTAGTATGCAAACACCCCTATCTCAACATGGCAAATATTCTTGTCTCTTCGGAAATGAGTTGCCGAAACAAAGAGGAAGAAAGTTTTTTGAAAGGTGGAGCTTGATGATCTCGGCACCACTCCCCTCAACTTCAATAATGAATGCATCATTGAAGACTCATCAAGTTATATTTGTTGGTTACATGTCATTTGATGTGATTGACATAATAAAACTGCAAACTAAAAAACGCGTTTATATATATATATATATATATATATATATATATATATATATATATATATATATATATATATATATATATATATATATGTTTCTTGATATTTGATAATCAGACAAGATGTAATAACGTAATGAAATAACTTTTATTGTTGACCATAACATCAATACCTCAATATGAATCCCAAAACACGTTCATCAACTCTGACAAACGATTGACAATGACATCCATTACATGTATAAATTGATGTTCAAAAAATATAAGATCTTATAACTGAAATTTATTGTTAAATGTCATCACATTGAATATATATATATATATATATATATATATATATATATATATATATATATATATATATATATATATATATATATATATATATATATATATATATATATATATATATATATATATATATATATATATATATATATATATATATATAGTTCTTTCATTATATTTTAACAGTTAACTATCATAATTTTTGGTCTATATGTATATGAACAAAGTTTTATAAATTCTAAAATTACTAAAATACTGATATCATATTAAATGTTGCATTTTACACGTATCAATAGATGTTGGACATTACCAGAATTTTAAATATCAGCCAAGAAAACAATTTGGCACCTAAAAAATCACAAGCCATGGTCTGAATTGTGAATATTGACAAACCCACTACTAAATTGTAAATATTTTCATTAAATTGAAAATATTGTCTCTAATTTGTTGTTTTCTATTCTCATACTATAAATTTCCGTAAAACGGTTTATCCGTCGTTATTTAGTTGAAATCCTAAAATCTCAATATATATTTTTGTTTCAAATATATTATCTGTAAAATCTTAAGATATTAAGATTAAAATCAAAATCTTAATAATCAATGCTTATTTCCATTAAGGGTGAGATAAAAGTAGTATTAGTCTATTAGATTTTGGGGAGAGAGAAGTAGTGAACTCGAGGTTAAAATTGTCGGTAAAATAAGAAGCATGTAGGCCCCTGATTTTCTGCTACTTTTACTTTCCAACCCTGTAATTTTATTGTTTTTACTGAACATACAGTTAGTGGTTTGCTTGGACCACCAAACAAATTCCACATGATGAGCGGTCCCTTCTTCCACGCCACGTCACTCATTACCATATGATCATGATTTTGACATCCCAGCATACTCAATTACTCATCCTTCCAAGTTTCATCCCTTTTACTTGAATAATTTACTCCTTTCCTCGAATAATTTAGATGATCTAATACGATACCCCATTACTCTATCCCGCATAGGCAACGGCAACGCCTCGCAGTGTTTTTATGACATGGCACCAAAAAACAACGTTATCAGAGCACAACCCTCCCCCCCCCCCCCCCCCCCCCCCCCCCACCCACTGTTTTTTGCGCGTTACGTGGCTCGCCGTTGTGATGGTAACAAAGGACAACGGGAAATTATTCGAATCGTTGGGTTTCATTTTACCGTTTTCAAACAGTAAATTCAATTAATAATAATAATAATAACTTTTATATATATATATATATATATATATATATATATATATATATATATATATATATATATATATATATATATATATATATATATATATATAATACCTAATTTTTAATCATCATTCTATTTTTTTTCTCTCTATTTCATAAAAACTTTCAACACTTCAAAAAAAAAAGATTTGTTTGATCCGTTCCACCCGTTAAACGATGATAATGATGACGACGATAAATTTGTGACTATGATGTACCGGTCTTCTACGAACATGCTACTACAACCAGATCCAGTTCTACTACTTGCAACGTTAAACAGAGATCGCGAAGAATGGCTTGTACACCGTGCATACAAACTTGTACGCTCAACGTACTCATCCATTAATCCAAGTTTTCCATTAAGCGCTTAATGCTAAAGTCCAAATGTCTATACCACATATCTGAGTCCCAAAAAGTGTCTAGAACCATAAAGTCACTGACTTGGTGACTTTGCATGCCCCAAAAGGTCTCAACTTCGGAATTTAGCATTCTACTTCCATTAAATGAACTCAAACTCATGCATGGGGGATTCTAAGCCCTAAATGTGTCAAATTTATGAATCTATGACCATAGAAACACCAAGAGTGGCAACTCTAAACTCCTGGAGTGGTGTCAAACCACTAGATCTCCTCTATGGGACCAAGAAGGGTCCAAAACTTAAACAAGGAAGATGTAAGCTTCTAAAGAACAAGATCAAAGCTTTATACCTCAAATAAGCTAGAAATGGAGCAGATAATCCAGATCCACAAACTCTTCATTGATCCACCACCTTGCACCAATCTTCTACTTCTTGAAAATGGATCAAAATACACCAGAATGGACACTATAAGTTGGAATTGCAAGAAAGAGGCTTAGATTTTCGAGTATAGGCTAGGAGGACAGAGGAGGCTGAGAAATGAGGGTTTCATGGTCCATGATGATGTTTATATAGTGTCAAACCCGGAGAATTAGGGTTTCTAAATGACCCACGTACTCTCCCCGCACATATACAAACGCCCAACGTATGTGTCCGGAGTCCCGATCCCGCCTCGCATGAGTACGCTAAGCGTACCATTTGGTACGCCCCACGTACTCCCTTTACAGCTTATACGCCAAGCGTACCATGTGGTACGCCCCACGTACAACACAAGGACTAAAATGGAATAAATAAATAATACAAGGGCAAAAGAAAAACTTACCAGGATTCAAGTGTTACAATACAGATGAATTATACTACATTGCCATATTTTTACTGGAATGTCGTATTAAATCTAATTTTTATGTTTTTTGTTCCAGGTGTCAGGTGTTTGACATATATCCTACAACATAAGACATATTAAATATTGCTGCTCTCTTGTCCAAAGGGCAAAAAAGGTAAAAAAAAATTACTAATGAGAGGGAAAATGTGTAAAATGTTAGGGTTTCATTGATAATAAAAGTATAAGCTACTAAAATAGTTTTTTTTTTAATTAAGGAATTCAGCTGAGCATTATCTCAATGATTTCAAACCCCAATGACAAATTTCATGTAACTGTCGAAGCTGCTATAATGTCCATATTGCCCATACATTATTTGTTTTTCTTTTAGCATTGGTTTAAGATGTTTGTGTTTATTTTTTATTTTTGTTTTTGGGTGTGATTATGGAACATCCCAAAATCAAGGTAAAATTTTTCATTTTTGAAGTCAATCTAAAACCATAAGCGTTTAAAATTATAGTTCCAAAAGTCATAAACATGAATCAGAGTATCCCGAACTCATAATCTCATAAAAATCTATGATGATGTGCACGATCAAGCCTTTGCCTTTCCCCGATCATCTAAATTACCTGAAACATAACACTGAATTTGTAAGCCAAAGCTTAGTGAGTTCCCCAAAGTACCACCACACAACAAAACATATACAAAACACATGTTGGGTCCACAACCTCCTGGTTGGATAATCCCTAGCCCACAACCTTCCGGTTGGATTGCCCTGGCCCACAACATTTCGGTTGGATTTCCTAATACATATTGGGTCCACAACCTCCTGTTTAGATTACCCATGGTCCACAACCTTCCGGTTGGATTTCCTTGACCCACAACCTTTCGGTTGGATTGCCCAAGTTTGTTGACTAGCAGCATAAAGCATTAATATCTTAACCCAACCACACTATGTCGACATATATAATAGATAAAACACATTACAACAACCAAATAATCACGTAGATCTTAACAGTTCACCATTGTATAGCAACAATTCAAACCATAATACACCATCTACTAGGCCGACATTGGTGCCTTCAACCCCCAAGTATAGTGAGGAAAACTTACCTCACGGTTTGAAAGATAGCAGAAATGAATGTTGCTTCAAATGCCAACTCTACAGGTCACTTATAAAACAAACAGTGACCTAACCTCAAACTACTACTCAAAATACCCAAAATGTTATCTTTCAGACCATCGTAAAAGGAGTTCAACAGAGATTGAGTATGCCCATCGTATTCAATCACTACGCTCAACGTAGGAAATCCCATCCTAATTATGGGGATCCAGCCTGGTACGCTCAGTGTTGTTGGAACCTGAAAGTGAACATCTAGCAATCCTAAGTACATATTCAGAAGTGTGTTGGTTCCAAAGGAAAAAGTGCTCCGGAACCTGTCCGAAGATGAAGAAAAGAAGAGGATTATTTTGAAGAGGAACACATTCCAGAGTGATCCTCACATTCGAAATGTATGTTGATCCGGAAGAATGCTATTTTGTCTTTTATCATTAATTATCCTTGTATTGATGTAACGTTTCATAGGACTCAGCCTTTTGTTATATTAGACAATCAGAATGTCAGAAATAGTTCTTTTGTCCGGTCCTATGTATGTTACTTAGTTAATTCGATGTAACTCTCTTCCCTATATATGGGAAGCATTCAATACAAGTAATATACAGATCTTTCACTCACTTCTGGCATTGACTCTATCATATTCAAACATTCTTCTTGTTCTTCATTTATTAACTTTACCTTGATCATTTACTCTTATTCTCCATTTATTGTCTTGATCTTTTGTTCAACTTATTATGTAAGAATTGACTGGTCTTTCCAGTCTTGACTTGAACCTATATTAGCAAGCAGACATTGATCTCAAGCATTCACTCAAGGTTTGAGTTTTCAAACCTTATCCCTGCGCATGGATCTTGTTCTTTCAATTGGTATCAGAGCTTGAGTAGTTGTCCTTTGAATCCATAAGATCATATTATAGTTGGCTTGAATTTACCCTGGTATTTCAACCATTTTTGTGATAAGGATAAAAGTTCTTCTATATACCACTTTAGCTTGAAGATATCTTGACTTCAATGGTTGCTTCTAATCATCAGCAAATGATTTCAATGCAAATCGCAAATAGCATGGGTGGCCGTACATGTGTCCCATTGCTAGTTGTGGAAGAATATGATCATTGGAAACTTAGAATGCAAAGGTTTTTACTAGCCAAAGATAAGGGTGAACAAATCTGGAGATCCGGCAAAGAAGGCCTTCATGTTCCTGTAAGAACAGCTGTAAGAGATGCAGCTGCACAGCTCATGCAAGAAGATGAAGCTTGTCCAGCTCCTCTAACCGCAGATGATATTGAAAAGCTGCATGATGATCAAGTTGCCTTCTCAGAAATGGTGTTTGGTGTTCCTCCGTCACTCTTTGAGCATATCAAACTATACAAATCGGCCGAAGAGATTTGGGATACTCTTCAGGATTTGATTGAAGGTTCCAAAAAATATGAAGGACAGGCACCTTAGCTCGGTATTCAATGACTTTGATACCTTCACCACTACTCCAGGTGAATCTGTAGCCTCAGCCTCCAACAGTTACCGAATCATTGTCAACAACATGACTGCTCATGGGATTGTTCGAACTCCTCTTGAGTACAATCTTAAGTTCATAAACAGTCTCGATAAAGGATGGGGAAATGTAAAGTCCTATCTTCAAATAAATGGTTCCTTGAAAAAGTTAAAACTCTATCAACTTTTTGATGAGCTTCAAGGACATGAATCAAACGTTGCTCAAACCATAAGGGAACTTTCTGGAGGTCCACTTTCTCTCGTCAGTTCCTTTGAATCAACCATTCCAAACTCATCAGCTCAAGAACCTTACAAACCCACTGTTCCATTAACTCAGTCATCCTTACCTATCTTACCCACACAAATCTATCATGCTGATGATTCTGAAACCTTGGATTCTGAACTCCATTTCCAACAAGATTTCGCCTTACTCTCAATGAAATACAAACGTCCTTTCAATCCGTCTTACAAACCATACCAAAAAAAATTCAGTGCTCCTCACCAAACCCATTCTCAACCATATACCTCTCCGAAACCGAAACAAACTTCCAAAAATCCTCCTGCATACAAGCCTAACCTCACTAAACCAAACTCCACTCCGGAATCTTCTCAAAATTCCAAATCGGACAAACCAAAAATCTTGTGTCATAAGTGTGGTCATGCAAACCACTTTGCCAAAGATTTTCTAGCGGATGCTCCACAAAAACCAAAGGTCAAAGACTCAGCTTACTATGTCCGAAGAGCACAAAAATGGCTGAAAGTGAGAAAGCCTTTGTTACTATGGTTTCAAGTGATGTCGAAGGATATTGGTCATCTGGAGATGATGATGACTTGGTGACTGGAAGAAACATGTGTCTGATGGAAAGAAAAATGGTTGAATGTGATGTAGGTTATTAGTCTTCTAGGTCCGAAGATGAAGATGATGTTGTTGAAACTCACTACTGCTACATGGCCACCAACGATCCACCAGGTCGAAGCATCGTTCAACAGGTAAAATCTAGGATCTCTGATAATAATTTTGATTTGAATTTATGTGAACCTTATCTGACCCAGATTCAAACAGATATGAACACCATTTATAAAGCCTGAGTCTGCCATAGAAGCCGGTGAGAAGAAGGATTGTGAACTAAGTCGTCTTAGGTTACGTGTTGAGGATAAAAAACTGAAAATCGAGTCTTTAGAGCATGAACTTGTAATGTCAAATGATGAATGTATCATTTTGAAAGATAAATGTGAAATTACCTACTATGAACGTAATGTTTTGATTTCTGATAATAAACGTCTTAATGTCAAAATAGATGCTTTGCATAATTCTGTTGACATGCTTGAAGCGGACATTCGGATGACTCACAATTTTTGTCATCCATGGTCTAAAGCACCTGGTCTCGGAAGCGAGTTTTCGAAACCAATTGTTAGTCTCCTAAAGGAATTGCAAAATTTGACATTTATGGGAGAAGTTCCGAACATCAAGCATTCGGACACCCCTGTTTCTCCCTTGTCACCCCTTCCGGAGACTACTGATCATTTTGAGTCCCTAATTCCCAAGTTCAAACCAATTGTTGTCAAATGTCCTGATTCCACGCAAATTCCGCCTCTGACAAACCTGGACCTGAGTCGGACCACATAATATCATTACAGTCTTCCAAATGGTGTAGACTATGTTCCTAGAAGCAATCACACTAACAATTGTGTTGTTGAAGAAATTCCTACCCTGACAACCGAAACTGATACCTCTGAGGTTGTATGGGCATCCTCAGATGATAAGGTTAAAAAATCAAGCAGTGTCTCCTTTGATTCTTGTGAATCAGATTCCTTAGTTGTTTCAAAAACTAAGTTGGTTTCCATTTCTCCTAAGTTTAATAATCCATATGCAGGACAGACCTCAAAGTCCTTGTCACACACTAAGAGAAAACCAATGCTGAATAGGAAGGATATGATAGATTCCAAAGTAGAAGCTAGAAATGCACTTAAGAAGGAAGTTAAGACTAGACAAAATTCCAGGTTCATTGCCAATTCCAAACTAAACATATCCAGGAACTCTCATGCTTCAAATCATAGTCAAAACTCCTTTGCTCCCACTAAGATTCTTAAAAGACCTTCCATATCTCATAGTCGTGTAAAACCTGAGAAAGCAAATTGTTCTACTCATCCTAAATCTCATGTGAATGTCAAAAAAACTCAAAACACCCCTCCTCGAACAAATTCATTTGTTTTCATTGCAAAATCTGATGGCACAATTTTTAAACCAAAATCTGCCAAATCAAATGTGTCATCAAGCAAACCCAAAAATCAAAAGAAAACCTCTTCTTCAAGATCCTTAAAGAAAAATTTTGTGTGGAAAATCAAAACTCCCACTGATGAAAAAAAATTCTGGAGGTAACGAAT
The DNA here is from genome assembly GCF_002870075.4 of Lactuca sativa. NCBI lineage: Eukaryota > Viridiplantae > Streptophyta > Magnoliopsida > Asterales > Asteraceae > Lactuca > Lactuca sativa. The sequence continues at coordinate 18,544,914 of NC_056625.2, read as the reverse complement.
GTTATCAAAACTCCGGAAGTCAAATGTCCGAAGCAGACTATTCCGAAACACCCAATCATTGAATATGACTACTGGATAGATGAGAAGACATTAGCCTTTTGTCTGTTTCTGAAAGACTCAAAAAATTCCACTCAGAAACACAAATTTGTTCCAAAATCACTATCTAAGTATAAAGCATGTGCCTATGTCCCAAAATCTAATTCGGAGCCTAAAAACTCCATCTTTCACTAATTTTGCAGGCACTTTGTGCTTCGGAGCAAGAAACAATATGGTATATTGATAGTGCTTGCTCCATGCACATGACGGGGCAGAAGGAATTTCTGTGAGACTTAAATCTCACTCCAAATGTTGGTTATGTAACTTATGTAAACAACTCCAATTCTCAAATTCGCTTATGTAGCTGATTTGAAACATAACTTTATAAGTGTTGCTCAGCTCAATGAGTCAAGTCGTCGTGTGGAATTTTGCAAGAAGTATAGCTATGTGATGACTGAAGATCGAAAAGAATGTTGGATAAAGTCACTCCGCAACAAGAACATGTACCCGCTTGACATCAACATGATTATTGGAAAACCGCAACTCTGCCTTATCTCCAAAGCTGTTCCTGATGTCAGTTGGTTATGGCACCGAAGGCTCGCTCATCTGAACTTTCGGTACATGAATGATCTTGTATCAGGCGAAATGGTAAGAGGTTTACCCCTTCTCAAGTTTGAAAATGATCATTTGTGTGCTGCTTGTCAGTGTGGTAAGCAATCAAAGAAAGGTCATCTTGTCATCATCAAAAAGTCCATTTCGGAACCATTAGAGCTTCTACACATTGATCTTTGTTGACCATCCACTGTAGAAAGTCTTCATCATAAGAAATACATTCTTGTGATTGTAGATGATTTTACAAGGTTCACTTTGGTTTTCTTCCTAAGGCTGAAATCTGAAACAAACTCAGAGCTCATAAATGTTATCAAAGGAAATTCCACCATTGAAAAATTCCTCATAGAAAAAGGAATAGACCACATATTCTCAGCTCCCTATACTCCACAACAAAACGGTGTAGTCGAAAGACGCAACATAACTCTCATTGAAGCGACTCGATCCATGCTAAACTTCGCAAATCTACCTCTTTATCTTTGGGCTAAAGCTGTATCCACTGCGTGCTTCACTCAGAATCAAAGTATCATCAATCGACGCCTCAATATGACACCATATGAAGCAATGAATGGTCGGAAGCCAACAATCTCGTTTCTTCATGTCTTCGGATGTAGATGCTTCTTCAAGAACAATCGTGATCAGCTTACCAGGTTCCAACCTAAAGCTGATGAAGCCATTTTCCTTGGGTGCTCCTCAAAATCGAAAGCTTACAGAGTACTTAACCGAAGAACCTGTGTTCTAGAAGAAAGCTTCCACATTACCTTTGATGACAACTTCGTTCGGAATTCTGGCCCTACTCACATTACAACTCACAACATGGAGTCCGATGCCCCTCCGCCAGGATGTCCGAACTCCCAGACAATTCTTGAAGTTGACTTTGAAACTCTCTTTGGTCCTTCCGAAACCGCTCTTGATTCGGAATCTCGATCAAGACCATCTATCATTCTAATCCTTACTTCGGAAGCCCCAGTCTCACAAAACGTTTCCGGTCCACTATAATTATCTATCCTATTAGTTTTCATAACCGTACTAAGATGAATTTGCCTGTAACGACATTCTTCAGGCGTCGAAATGTTATGACACTTGTCACCCTTAACCTTTCGTTCCGACTATAGCTAACAGCTAGTGTGCGGGATCATCAATCCCGTATAGATCTATACACACATATCACGTTCTCCGGACGGAGACTCTGGTTATAAAACAGGGCTTTCTAGTGTTACCTTGATAGGTACGAGGAAGACAAATGACTCATAGATTCTCAATTAAGTCACGTATTTTGAAAAGAATGTATTATAGTTGAAATGGTTACCCTTTGATATGATGTAATATGCAAACCTATAAATAAAGCATATTTCCATTTATAAACATATTTTATCCCGAGAGGGTAAAATGGTATTGCGAGATAGTTTGCATGCTAACATTTTCGTATGATAGTTATAACAACATCATGAAAAGTATAGCAAGAGATTGATATTTTCTAACGATTTTAACCGTGTGTTTACTTGTATTCCCCCCTAAAAGTGTTTAAAAAGCATTTGAAAATCATTTAATAGTGTAGTGATAGGGGTATGAACTCACTTGGTAAGAGTGACGGTTTAATGAAGACGATGTTTAACTCGGGCAACACTTCGGATAGAAAGAAGCAAGTTTCTCGGGAACTTCGGGACTTCGGGCTTCCGTCAGGGCTTGGACACGTAACCGGGGCGTCGGGGTAGTCTCAAGATGCTTAACACAGAGTAAAAGTAGGAGAGGGGATAGAAATGAGCAGCCAAAACCGAAGCACTCAGTTTCTATTTATAGGGTGATTTTTGGAGTACACGTCGTGAACTTGGGTTGGTTCACGTCGTTAGTTTTGATCTTATCCCTTCCGTAGACTCGACATCTGATAGCCCGTCTCTGGCACACATCAGTCACTAGCTCACGTCATGAGCTTGTGGCTTATGTCGTGAGTTTTCTGATAGTGTGGGGTTTCGTGTCCCGAACTTCAAAAATTCATATCTCTTGCATACGAGTTCCGATTTTGATGTTCGTTATATCCACACATAGGTGAGATTATGCTCTACAACTTTCGTTTAGACTCCGTCGGCTAATTTTGAATTTATTTTTAACAAGACGTGACTGGAAAAGTCCGTTAAAAATCCTTAACTTCTTCATTCGACTTCCGTTTTCGTCTGTCTTTTTACCATTGCACTACTATTTTCAAGATCTGCGATTCTCTTTTAGGTTGTGTCGGCTAAAAGTCGCTTGATCTCTATTTCGAGTTTTTAGCTGTCTACCGGTGTATCCGAAACTTAGAAAAATCACAACTTCCTCATACGGAGTCAAATTTGGACATTCTTTTTATGTACGTTTACGGTTTAATGATATCTACGACTTTCATTTAGATACCTAAGGCTAAAAAGTATTTTATTAAAATTTCACGTTTTATGCTTAACAGTGTTTTTACAGGTTTGTTGCGGATCTTCAATTGGTCATAACTCCTTCGTTATAATTCGGATTTTAGTGTTCTTTATATATTTGAAAACCTTGTTACGATATCTACCACTTATTACATCCAAATAGAGATTTTTGAACATTTCATTTGTGACGCTATTTTTATTATCTCAAAAGTAGGTTACAATATTTAACTTTAGGTCATTACATTGACTTAAAATTTCGGGTTGTTACATCATTCCCCCATTAAAGGGAATTTCGTCCCGAAATTATTTACAAAGTAAGTGTTTATGGACTAGGGTAGAGATGCGGGTACTTTTTTTGCATCCGATCTTCTCGCTCCCAAGTGAATTCAGGTCCCCACTTAGCATTCCAGTGAACCTTCACTATTGGTATGCGACTTTGCTTTGTTCGTTTAATTTCCCTATCCATGATTTCGACGGGTTCCTCCACAATGTTAAGATTTTTGTTCACTTCGATTTCCTCGAGTGGAATTACAAGAGTTTCATCAGATAGACACTTTTTCATATTAGACATGTGAAACATAGGATGTACGTTGTTAAGTTCGAGTGGTAGTTGGAGTCTATAAGCTATTGGACCAATCCTTACAGTAACATCGAAGGGTCCAATGTATCTTGGGTTTAGTTTTCCACGCTTCCCAAAGCGTATCATGCCCTTCCAAGGTGAGACCTTTAGTAGGACAGAGTCCCCAACCTGAAATTCCAAGGGTTTTCGTCTCTTGTCGGTGTAACTCTTTTGCTTGTCTCGTGAGGCTTTCAGTCGCTCACGAATTTGAATGATCTTTTCAGTCGTCTCTCTAATGATTTCGGGCCAGTGAGAGTGCTATTAGGGACTAGACCTCTCGCCAACTGCGTGTCACCTACTTCCGCCCAACACAGAGGTGATATGCACTTGTGGCTGTAAAGGGCTTCAAATGGAGCAGTCTTGAAGCTAGTGTGATAACTGTTATTATACGAGAACTTAACTAACGGTAAGTGGATGGCCCATATTTTACCAAAGTGTATTACACAAGCCCGCAGTATATCTTCTAGGGTTTGTATAGTTCTCTCACTCTGTCCGTCAGTTTGTGGGTGATAGGCCATACTCATATCTAGCCTAATATTCCCAAGGACTTCTGTAGTGATTGCCAGAATCGTGAAGTGAATTGGTTGTCTCTATCCGAGATAATAGATATCGGCACTCCATGAAGTCGCACGATTTCCCGGATGTAAGTCCTTGTCGGTTTTTCCATCTTATCGGTCTCCATGATTGGCAAGAAGTGAGCAGACTTGGTTAACCTGTCAAAGACCACCCAGATGGTATCGTGACCACCTTGCATCTTGGGTAGTTTGGTTATGAAATCCATGACAATCTGCTCCTACTTCCACTCAAGTATTTCTGGTTGTTGGAGTATACCTAAGGGTTTTTGATGTTCTACCTTAATCTTGGCACAAGTTAAGCACTTGCCAACGTAGGTAGCAATCTATGCTTTCATGTTTGGCCACCAATAGAGTTGTTTGAGATCCAGATACATCTTATCTGAACCTAGGTGTATGGAGTATCGAGTCTTGTGTGCTTCATTCATGAATACCTCTCTGAATCCACCAACCTTCGGTGTCCAAATTCGGTTCATGAGATAACGAACACCATCACTTTTGATTTCTAAATTCCTATCCATTCCTCTAAGTGCTTTATCTGTCACGTTTTCGGGTTTCAAGGCTTCTAGTTGGGCTTCCTTGATTTACGTTGAAAGGTGTGAATGGATTGTCATGGTTACCGCTTTCACTCTTCGACCAAAGTACTCCTTTCGACTTAGAGCATCCGCCACTACATTGGCTTTTCCAGGATGATAAAGAATTTCAAATTCATAGTCATTGAGTAGCTCAACCCAATGTCGTTGCCTCATATTTAGCTCCTTCTGATCGAATATGTGTTGAAGGCTTTTGTGGTCTGTGAAGATGGTGCACTTTGTACCGTATAGGTAGTGTCTCCAAATTTTCAGAGCGAACACTACTGCTCCAAGCTCTAGATCATGAGTGGTGTAGTTGAATTTGTGTGTTTTTAGCAATCGCGATGCGTAAGCAATAACCTTTCCTCATTGCATTATCACACAACCCAGCCCTTCCTTGGATGCATCGCAATATACTACAAAGTCTTATGTCCCCTCTGGGTGAGACAAAATGGGTGCGCTAGATAGGGCTTGCTTCAGAGTTTGAAATGCAACATCTTGCTTTTCTCCCTAGTTGAAAGCTACACCCTTTTGAGTCAGGGTGGTAAAGGGTTTTGCGATGCTGGAGAAGTTCTGTATGAATCTGCGGTAATAGCCAGCAAGGCCTAGAAATTATCGAATTTCAGTTGGCATCTTAGGTGTTGACCAATTCTTGATTGCCTTGATTTTGGAAAGGTCCACGTGGACTCCCTCTTTGCTGACCACGTAACCTAGGAAGTCCACTTTCCTAATCCAAAACTCGCACTTCGAGAACTTTGCGTAAAGCTTATCTGCTCGTAGTGTCTCCAAGACTTGTCTTAGGTGCTGACCATGTTCTTCTTTACTCCTTGAATAAATGATTATGTCATCTATGAATACGATCACAAATTTGTCCAGGAACGAACTGTTGGATATAGTGTCTAAGCCCATAACTATATTTGGTATGTACTTGACCCGACCCGGCATGGTCCATTTGGGTTGCACTTCACCCGAACAATTTATGGATAATATTTGAGAATAGTACAAGTTATGATTTATTAATATATTATAAGTTCTAATATATTAATATAAGATCATATTATTTAATTAGTAGTGATCTATAATTAATCTAGGATTAATTTAGTGATCAAAGATATTACTAATTAAATATGGGCTTCTATATTTATATTGTGTGGGCTAATGCTTATTTAGAATGGGCTAGGCTTGGATGGAAAAGTCCATGGATACTCCATGGAGCTTTGACCCATGGATCTCATGGAAATGAAGAGACATGGGTATTAGGGTTTACATGGATGTAACCCTAATCCACCACACTATATAAAGGAGGCTTTGGTTCTTGAAATCATACTAGTTGACACTTGTTGAGGTGAGGCCGATTTCAAGATAGTAGTATTTATTCTCTCAAAGTTCCAAGTTTGTGGTGATTTGTGACTTTCATTTGAGGCATCCACATTATTGGTGCTAGGCTCTAAAACTCCAAGCAATCAACTACAACTTCAAGGTAAGCATTTCTACTAGCTTTATTTGATTCATGTTCCCCATGCCATGCTAGTTAAGATATGAACCTTGGAAAAATAATTATTTGCATGTATCTTAGACAAACATAGATCCAAGGTTTATTAGGGTTGCATGTACACTTAGGAAGTGTTAGAATGCTCAATACCCTTCAGTGGTATCAGAGCCTAGGTTTATTTGTTTGATACTTGATGCAAAAAAAAAAAAAAAAAAAAAAAGTTGGAAAAGTCGAAAATAATTAAAAAAAAAAAAAAAAACGGAATTTCGGCTTTAGTTGCTGGAAATGAATTGGAAACATTACTCTAAACTGTTTTGGTACTTGAAAACTTGTTTTAGATGGAGTAATGTTTTTGCTAATTCATTTACAACAACTAGTTATCAAAATTACAAAGTTTTATGTGATTTTGATTCTTGAAAGTGTTCATATTCATATTCTTGTTCTTATGATGTTTAGATGATCATAGGAATTATTTGTAACCTATGTGGTAATTTAATTCTTGATCATAATGTGTTTTAATGGAGTCCATAACTTGTCCTCAAGTTATGGAAAACCAAAAGTCTCTTGGATTAAAAACCATTAAAAGAACATAAGAGTTAGAAAAATGAAGAGTCTTCATTTTATTACTCTATTAAACTCATAAGTTACAAGATATGAAAAGTTTTGAAAGTTTACAAAACTTGCCCTCAAGTTTTGGAACAAGTAAAGTTAAGTTAAAACTTTAGTTCCAACCCTTAGAATTTTAAAAAGTTAAAATTCAACCCTTATACTTATATTATTATGATTTAATAATTATATATATATGTATAAGAACAAAGTCGTCTTACCGCTAGTACGCCTCATTCACGAAGCCGGTCTATAAGGTGGGTATAAGGTTGTTGCCTATAAAATGGTGACTTAATGGGTGTCCACTCTCACCCACCGCTTGCTTGACTGGTGGAGGGTCGTTAGCCGAACGGGTAAGACAAGGACTTATAAATTCTCATTCAAAGTATGATGAATATTATAAAGTAACTAAATGTTTTATTAAATTCCCAATCTTAGTTACTTTAGGAAAAATGTGAATAAGGTGCTAATCCATGAAATTACACTTTACACTTTGATTAAGTCGTTGGTGGAGCGTGTGTGGTTAACCGGCACACTAACTTGGACTTAACAAGGTAGGTAAAGGGTGACTTAAAGGTTTATTATAGTATCGGTGGAGCGTGTGTGGTTTACCGGCACATCGATTGAGTGATAAACCTTAAGGGTACCAAGTGATTTGCATGGTTACTTCACACCTCGTTTTGTGATCCTCGGCATCCCAGTCACAAAACTTGGAGGGCACACTTGAGATTGAAACATGCCTTTGAAAAGTTCATTGAATCTCAAAGAATCTAGGAATTTCTAAGAACCAATCAAAAACCTAATATTTAAACATTTCGGTTTTCGTGGTGGAAATTGGTGAATCGTCATTCACCTACCTTTCAAATATGGTATAGCTTAGATTACGGCATACCTCTTCTAAGTTATATTATATTGTGATTGGATCCTAGCCTTAATATTACATTTGGGTGTTTTATTAAGGACTCTCTTATATCTAAACTAATCTTGTTCTCTTCTTTTCAGATGTCTTCAAACAATGCTTCTGGCTCTAATCCTAATGGCTCCTTTACCCTTATGAACTTGTGTGGGAAAGTCACCTTTGATGGATCCAACTTCAATGAGTGGATCAGAAACATCAGGATGATTACCCGCTACGAGGACAAAGAATATGTCCTTGACAAGGAGCTTAAGGAGATTGATGAGACCACTGCAACTCCTCAGGAGATCGCTGACTTTCGGGCACATGAAAGGGATGCTACGAAAGTGGCTTGCATCATGATGGCCACGATGACAGCGGAACTCCAAAAGTCTTATGAGGATTTCTACCCTTATGAAATGCACCAAGATTTGATGGAAAGATACCATCAAAGTGCAAGACAAGAGAGGTATGAAATCATCTGCTCCATGATAACAACCATGATGAAGGACGGGGAATCCGTCACGAGCCACATGCAGAAAATGCAAAGGTATGTGGATCGTTTGCTGAAGCTTAATGTGAACTTCCCTGAGGATCTTGCAATAGATATCATTTTGCACTCCTTACCATCGTGCTATGATCAATTCCGCATGACATATCACATGAATAAGGAAGAGGTCACACTCAGCAAACTTCAGGGACTTCTCAAGACCGCAGAATCAGGTCTTAAGGGGAAGTCGGTTGCTATCACTCCTACTCCAAACTCAACTCCGGTTTTAGCAATTGGGAAAAATCGATGGAGGAAGAGAAAGAGGTCCTCGAAGGGTACCAAGGCTCGGACCCTTGATGGCTCTTCTTCAAGTGGAACCAAGAAAGGTTTCGTCACTCCTTCTTCTGACCCAAAAGAGGCTGAATGCTTCTATTGCCATGAAAAATCTCATTGGAAGCGGAACTGCCCAAAGTACCAGCAGGATGTGAAGGATGGGAAAGTCAAACCCAACCATGCAGGTACTTACACTATCATTTCTAATAACTCACCCCATTCTAAATCTTGGGTCCTTGATACCGGTTGTGGTATTCATATTTGTTGTGACTTGCAGGGACTAAGAAGAAGTGAGAATGTGGAGCAAGGAAGAATAAACTTGATCATGGGGAATAGGAAAGCTTTACCTGTTACCAAGATTGGAGTTTATACTTTATCGCTAAGTAGTGGGTTTAATTTAGATTTGAATAAATGTTGTTATTCGCCAGGAATGGCAAGAAATATTATTTCCTTTCATGCTTTGTACAAACAAGGGTTTACCTTTTCATTTAATAATGAAGTTGGTTCTATAGATGTTTTCTATAATAATGTTTTTTATTTTAAAGCATTACCTTGTGATGGTGTGTATGAAGCTGTATCTGTTATAGATAACTTAGGAAATAATGTTTTGTGTATTGATTCTACTAATAATAATAACTTGGATAAAGCATCATTATGGCATTGTCGTCTTGGACATATAAGCAAGAAACGCATAGGCCAACTCCAACAGGATGGAGTCTTGGAGTCGTTTGACCTAAAGTCAGATGATAGTTGCGAATCATGCTTACTTGGCAAAATGACAAAATCACCCTTCACAGGCTCGTGTGAGAGGGGTGAAGGTTTGTTGGACCTTATACACACGGATGTGTGTGGACCATTCAAACATGCCACAAGGGATGCTAATCGTTATTATTTGACTTTTACTGATGATTACAGTAGATATGGATATGTCTACTTAATCAAGCATAAGTCAGAGACTTTCGAGAGGTTTAAGGAATTTAAACAGGAAGTCGAGAATCAATTGGGCAGGAACATTAAGATGCTTCGATCCGATCGAGGAGGTGAGTATCTTAGTTCAGAGTTCCTCGACTATCTTAGGGAATGTGGGATTGTCTCACAATTGACACCTCCCAGGACACCACAGTTGAATGGTGTGGCTGAGAGGCGTAATCGAACCTTGTTGGATATGGTTCGTTCCATGATGAGTCGAGCTACGCTACCAATCTCATTCTGGGGGTATGCCTTAGAGACTGCCGCCCATATTCTTAATCTTGTCCCTACAAAGAAAGTTGCCAAAACTCCTCACGAGATGTGGACTGGGAAAGTACCTAAGCTAGACCACATCAAGATTTGGGGTTGTGAGGCTTTCGTGAGACGCGAGACTCATGATAAGCTCGAACCTCGAAGCGAGAGGTGTATTTTCATCGGCTACCCACAACAATCCTTTGGTTACCTCTTCTACAGACCTAGTGATAATGTGGTCTTTGTAGCAAGAAGAGGAGTTTTTCGAGAGAGAGAATTTATAAGCCAAGGGGACAGTGGGAGGCAAATTGATCTTGAAGAAATTCAAGAGTCAAGCGGTGAAGGAACTTCAAACACTAGCCCTCAACTTGAGGAGGAAACTCCTGTTGAGCCAGTTGATGTGCCTGTACCTCTTAGGCGTTCCACAAGAGTTAGGAATGCACCTGAGCATTATTATGGCTTCCATATTACTGCGGAAGGTGAGACACTTATTAGTGATGAGACACTAGTAGGTCTGGATGAACCTAACAGCTACACGGAAGCCATGGCAGGCCCTGAGGCTGCCAAGTGGAAAGAGGCAATGGATAGCGAGATACAATCCATGTATGACAATCAAGTTTGGAACTTGGTTGAAAATGTACCAGGTCGTAAGACAGTGGGGTGCAAATGGATCTTCAAGAAGAAGACCGACATGGACGGTAATGTACACACTTATAAGGCACGACTGGTTGCAAAAGGTTATTCTCAAACTCTGGGAGTTGATTATGATGAAACCTTTTCACCAGTGGCCAAGATAAAGTCTATTAGGGTTCTGTTAGCCATTGCTGCATTTCATGATTATGAAATATGGCAAATGGATGTCAAAACTGCCTTCCTTAATGGAAAGTTGGCTGAGGATGTTTACATGGTTCAGCCAGAGGGTTTTGTCAGTACAGAGTACCCCAATAGAGTGTGTAAGCTCGAGAAATCCATTTATGGATTGAAACAGGCACCTCGCAGATGGAATCTTTGCTTTGATGAGAAAGTCAAGGAATTTGGCTTTTCAAGGAGTGAAGATGAATCTTGCGTCTATATCAAGGCTAGTGGGAGCATAGTCAGTTTTTTGGTACTGTATGTGGATGACATACTACTCATAGGAAATGACATCCCAACCTTGCAGGAAGTAAAGTCCTGGCTTGGGAAGTGTTTTGCTATGAAGGACCTTGGTGAAGCTGCCTATATCCTAGGGATAAGGATTTTGAGAAACAGGAGTAAAAGACTAATTGGACTTAGTCAAAGCACCTATGTGGACAAAGTGTTGAAAAGATTCAACATGCATAACTCCAAGAAAGGTGAGTTACCTATTCAGAGTAATGCCAGATTGAGTAAGACACAAAGCCCTAGCACTGAGGCTGAGATAGCAGAAATGAGTCGACTACCTTATGCTTCAGCTGTAGGATCGATCATGTATGCTATGACGTGTACTCGACCTGATGTAGCCTTTGCTTTAAGCATGGTTAGCAGGTATCAGGGGAACCCTGGCAAGGAACACTGGACTGCGGTAAAGAATATCCTCAAGTACCTGCGAAGGACTAAGGACTGGGTCCTTACCCTCGGTGGGAGTGATGACTTGAGAGTTGTAGGGTATAGTGATGCTAGTTTCCAGACTGATAGGGATAATTTCCGCTCTCAGTCAGGCTGGGTCTTTACCCTAAACGGAGGAGCAATTTCTTGGAAGAGTTCCAAGCAAGAGACAGTGGCAGATTCAACTTGTGAATCAGAGTATATAGCAGCAAGCGAGGCAGCAAAGGAGGCTATATGGCTAAAGAACTTCATCGGAGACCTTGGAGTTGTACCAGCTATAAAAGAGCCAATGGAGATTTTCTGTGACAGCAATAGTGCGGTTGCCTTAGCCAAGGAACCAAGGGATCACGGGAGATCCAGACACATCGACAGAAAATACCATTTTATCAGACATCGAATTGAAGAAGGACTCCTCATGGCGAAGAGGGTATCATCGGATGAGAACCCGGCAGATTCCCTCACGAAGGGACTGAGTAGGGTTAAGCATCTCCAGCATGCTCGGAGCATAGGGCTGAAGGATGATATAAGTTTTAGTAGTTAGATAACCCAGAAATTTGTAAAGTGTAATTGACATTTGATGATGAATAAAAGGTGTTTTATTTATGAGTAAAGTGTTGCTATCTCTTGTCGATCTTTTACTATATTTCTTTTGCATGTTTTGACTTCCAGAATAATTATGTTTGGTATATCATATTATTCAAACCTCCACAGTCGGTCATATGTCGGAAGTAGGTATGAATCAAGACTGTCATGATTGGTTGCAGAGGTCTAAGGTGTTGGACAAGGCTACAACAATCATGAGTGCTCATAAGTTCTGAGCATTGGACTCAACCCACGCTCACTGGAATCACTTCATGGAATTTTATCTCGAGTGATCGTGAGACGGTAATATCATATAAGTCTTCAAACCTAGAGATATGATTTGTTACTTACGAGTTGGTTATGCATTGATTGTACGAAAACGCATTGGTAACTCGATGTTATAAAACGTGCTTTTGTGTGTAATTCAATGAGTGGTAGAACAAACATATGAGTCGAAGTTTATCTGTTCCTTCTTGGATTAGAAGCTGATATCTGGGCCACTCGATGATTTTGTTTTGACCTATGTACCGGGCCCGGTCAGAACTAAGTTGATGTGTTCAATTAAGTTCTTTGTCAAACAAATCAGAAATCGGGAAACAAACTGCTGGACAATAAGTAAGACAATGTTCCATGTATTTGTCCGGCTGATATCTAGAACAGAGGATTATATGATCACTTATCTAAATGGCGCGTTCTAGTTCAACAGAGTTTAAAGAGCTACGATTGCTGATCGGTTCCTGAAGTTATACTTGCAAATATAGTTACTAGACTTATCCAAGTGGGAGACTGTTGGATATAGTGTCTAAGCCCATAACTATATTTGGTATGTACTTGACCCGACCCGGCATGGTCCATTTGGGTTGCACTTCACCCGAACAATTTATGGATAATATTTGAGAATAGTACAAGTTATGATTTATTAATATATTATAAGTTCTAATATATTAATATAAGATCATATTATTTAATTAGTAGTGATCTATAATTAATCTAGGATTAATTTAGTGATCAAAGATATTACTAATTAAATATGGGCTTCTATATTTATAATGTGTGGGCTAATGCTTATTTAGAATGGGCTAGGCTTGGATGGAAAAGTCCATGGATACTCCATGGAGCTTTGACCCATGGATCTCATGGAAATGAAGAGACATGGGTATTAGGGTTTACATGGATGTAACCCTAATCCACCACACTATATAAAGGAGGCTTTGGTTCTTGAAATCATACTAGTTGACACTTGTTGAGGTGAGGCCGATTTCAAGATAGTAGTATTTATTCTCTCAAAGTTCCAAGTTTGTGGTGATTTGTGACTTTCATTTGAGGCATCCACATTATTGGTGCTAGGCTCTAAAACTCCAAGCAATCAACTACAACTTCAAGGTAAGCATTTCTACTAGCTTTATTTGATTCATGTTCCCCATGCCATGCTAGTTAAGATATGAACCTTGGAAAAATAATTATTTGCATGTATCTTAGACAAACATAGATCCAAGGTTTATTAGGGTTGCATGTACACTTAGGAAGTGTTAGAATGCTCAATACCCTTCACGAACGACATACCAAATTCATTAAGTCCATGAACACGGCAGGTGCATTGGTTATCCCGAAAGGCATCACCACAAATTCGTAGTGACCCATCTTGTTCGGAAAGCCTTCTTAGGAATATCACTTTCCAGGACTCGTAGCTGGTGATATCCCGATCTCAGATCAATCTTTGAAAAGTAATTTTCCCCTTGGAGTTGATCGAACAGATCGTCTATTCGTGGCAGGGGATACCGGTTCTTAATGGTGAGTTTGTTTAGCTCTCGGTAGTCGATGCAAATTCTGAACGATCCGTCTTTCTTCTTCACGAATAGCACTGGTGCTCCCCAAGGTGCGAAGCTTGGTCTGATGAATCCTTTGCTTAGCAGTTCGTTCAGTTGACTGGATAATTCTTGCATCTTTGATGGGGATAAACGATACTGTGCTATGGCTACAGGGGTGGCTCCAGGAATTAAGTTGATTCAGAATTTGAATTGTCTTGCAGGAGGTACTTCTGGAAGATCTTCGGGAAAGACATCGGTAAAATCACAGACGTCAGACACACTCTTGATGTCTTCTACTCCTCACTTTACATCCACGACGTGTGCCAAGAATGCATGGCATTCCTTGCGTAAATATTTTTGAGCTTTAACACAAGAGATGATACGAATATTTTTATTGGGTTTATCGCCATAAATAACAAGGGTTCCGCCATTTGGCAGATTAAGGCGAACAGCCTTTTCGTAACATAAAATGTCCACACGATGAGAACTCAGCCAATCCATGCCTATGATAACGTTGAAACTTTTTATTGAAACCGGCATGAGGTTGATTGGAAAAGAATTGTTGTTTAGTGCGAGGGTACAATTTAAGTATATTTCTTTAGCGCCTTCTGTCTTTCCGTTAGCCATTTCTACTATGAATGTTTCGCTTAATGACTGGGTTGTTTGTTTGAGTAGATTTTTAAAATTGTGGCTCACGAAAATCCTCTCCACTCCACTATCAAATAGAATGCATGCATAAGAGTTATCGAGGAGAAACGTACCCGTAACCACCGTGGGATCGACAATGGCCTCCTCTTGGCCCATTGCAAATTCTCGGCCTCTTCCACCAGCATTCCTATTGTTTGCTTTTGGACAGTCTATTCGGAAGTGCCCCGTTGCTCCACAATCATAAGAAGTACGACCTACTCCGAAATTTATGGTTGGAGCATCCGGTTGTTTGGTTCCTTGCAGAAGCAGAAAGTGTGTCCCTTCATGTTTTACCTAGTGCAATGCATTTCACGGTAGGGTCTGTTGATATGTGTATTTTTATATATTTTTTTATACACTTTATCTTAATATTTTAGCCTTATTTATTCTATTTTAGAACTAAAAAGTACTCATAATACTTTGAATTATGTTTTGCAGCTATTCGTTGCCGATGAACCACAAAAGAAAAGACTGAAGCAGAAACCGGGCTTAAAAGCTTAAAAAAATCAAAAATGCTGAAGGAGTGACTTACGCCCCGCGTCCAGAATGATTACGCCCCGCGTAATGACCAAAGCGACTTACGCCCCGCGTAAGGTAAAGGTACGCGCCGCGTACACGCTTGCACCGGATAAACTTGATCGCGTGGTTATCTTGAGTACGCGCTGCGTAATTCTAAGTATGCCCAGCGTACTTAGGTCGGCCACAAAGATTATAAATGTCGATTTTTAGCTAACCAGAAGGGGGGGATTCGACTTCTAACCTAATTTAGTCGACAATTAACTTCTGTTAAGCCGTTTTGAGGGTCTAGAAGGCGGCCGGAAGGCCGTTAAGCTAACGGGAGCGGAGATCGGAAGGATTGGAGAGCGGATACATGTTGATTATCATATGGTTTGCTGACGTGACCATGTTTAGCATTCCATTGTGGTACTTTTCTGTATTTAGTTTCTGATTTAGGTGTAAAAACCTTTTACTTTGTGTTTATGATTGAATGAAGTTTTGATTATTAGACTAATTGCTATATTAAATAGTTTATTTGTGTTTAATTTATTTTGCCAAGCTTGTTAAAAGATCCTCATGTGTTAATGATGATTATTTTCTGTTAATTGTTAAGTGAATTGAGTTGCTTGAACATCTGCTTGATTTGCTTGTCTCTTATGATTTTTGATGACCATCGAGATTATAAGACTAGAAATAACGAATGTGAAACTAGAATTAATTTGAGAATAAGTAAGTTAATGTGTGAGCCTTGTTTGATGACCATCAACAAGAGGTTGATTAAATGTCTACATTGATTAACTATATTTACAAGTCTTGCTTGATACGAACTGAACACTAGGAAACATGTTAGTTTAATCAACTGATCACTGTTTGAATTGACTTGTTTGCTAAAGGATTAGTTATAGTGAACGCGAATCTAATCATTTTAGGAATCGGTGAACATGAATAAATGAATTTGTTTATGCAATTGTCTATGTTTTTAAAGTGTAATTTATCTAAACCAAAGTACCTGAAGAGATGTGCTTTCCTGTTAGTTTATCGAGAGTTGCTAGTTTGAGATTTATTAAACCATTTTATTTATTATTTTCGTGTAACCTGTAACCTATAATGAAATATATTAAATTAATCCACCGTTCCCTGTGATCGACACCCGACTTACCTAAGCTATACTGTAATCTGACTAGGTACACTGCCTATAAGTGCATAGATAGTCTAAGTTTGTTAGGTTATAAATATTAAAATTAGTGGGTACTTTTGTGCACATCAAGTTTTTGGCGCCGTTGCCGGGGAACGGCTTGTCATTAATTAATTTATTTGATTATTCGTTATTTGTTTTTAGCTAGTTTTTATTTTTAGTTTTTATTTTTAGTTTGATTTTCGATGATATCATTTCACTTGTCGGGAAGGTTCTTGTTTTTATTTTGCAGGAATTTGGGATTGTACACATTGCTTGACTTTACTTTTTGCATGGGTTTCGGGAATGAAAGCGACTAGGGAATTATTGACCTACTTAGCCTACTACTTTGTTGATTTGCCCAACTCAATCCATGAGGCGTAGTATAGCAAGGCGTATTGTGGTGGTTAAGTGGAAGACCGAGCTCTTGCTGTTCTTGACTAGTTAGGTCACTTCTTGTTCCGCTTTTAGTTAAAGGTGCAAGGAAAACAAAGGAAATATTCTAACGGGTCCCGAAAGTGGGTATTTTCGCAAACCAATTCTTGCATGCAAAGGTTTTTGATCAACCATTGTTGTTTGATCTTGACAAAGATAAGTGATTATGACATCTCAATTTTTCTTTATCACTCATCGTGAAGTTATCATTAGCTTAAGAAATTAAAAAGAAAAAAAATAAATAAGTTTTAAGTCCCTTAATTAAATAATAAAAAGAAAAGGAAGATAAATTAAAGAAAGAAAAGAAATTTCCAATTAGACTTACGCTCCGCGTAAGTTATTTTACGCCATGTGTAATGTGCCCGGTTCGCGAATGGACATTTCAGGGGGGTTGAGGTACGCCCCGCGTAACCTTGTGTTACGCCCCGCGTAAAGCGACCAGGTAAATATATCTTGACCCTTTGACTTCGCTGTTATTTTCAAACCCAATTTCTTTTCTCGCACACGAACTGTGACGGCGATTTCATTCCAAGACCTACGATTGTGCTTCTTTTCTTGTCAAATTCAACACACAAGTAAGCTTTTTGGTTACTCAATATCATGTATTTGTGTTTTAATCGAAGAAATAAGCTGCATTTAGCCTTGGTTCGAAATCTAGGGTTTATGGGGTTCTTGAATTAGGACCGATTTCGCAATTGTATGTGTTGATTAGGGCTTGAATGGACCGATTTCGGTTAATACACTAAACCCTCGAACCTAATTTCGTCTTAATTCCGTCCCACACCATCGATTTGAGCTTGGGGTCGTACGCCTTGCGTACCCTGTTGACTGCGAGTTCTTGACTGATTAAGTGGTTGTTAATTTTAAATAGTTACAAGATTATGGGAATGGATTTCTTAAGATGGTCCTGATTCTAACTTACAGCCTTTGGACCACGATATTTTAACATTTCTGTTGCCCCTGCTGTGTTTATTTTTAAGTTGGGTTATGATTATAGCACAAGTAAAGTAATCGGGAAGCAGAACTGTGGAACCTGGACGTACGCCCAGCGTACGCTGGATGTACTCCCAGCGTAATGTCCCTGCTCAGCTTCAATTTTTTTTGGTTTAAAAATCTATTAATGCTGCCATATTTTGTTTGGTTTTGTGTTTTTGTGTTAAAATGTGCAGATTATGGCTCGAAGGGCACAAAGAACCAACCCTCCCGAGGATGTGACCGATCATCGTTTTTTACAATTTCCGCAAACACTGAGCGATGCTACCTGGGCGCGTTATGTCACCAACTTGAGCTTGCTTCTCACAAAGGAGATTGATATTGCACCCTCATTCGACTGGGAGTTGGCTACCAGGACTGGACTTGATGCATTGATCTAGGAATTTTTGCAATACACACACTCGGACGCGAGTGGTGTGGAATTGTTTGTGTGTCAGGGATGGGCGCGTTTGTTCAGGATCCAGGAGCCTGTGTATCGGGAGTTTTTGCTGGAGTTCTACGCTACAGTTTCCTATGATCCTAGGAAGCCACTCGATGACAGGACAACCTTTGCTTTCAGACTGGGAGGAGTGAGCCGGGAATGCAGCGTGATAGAGCTTGCGACTCGGGTGGGTATTTACACAGCCGACGAGACGAGGAGTGTCCACTTCCCGACATTCCTTGCTGACTGTCTCACGGACCGGCCAGCGGACTATAATGAGAACACCTTTTGGGCCGAGATTACGGGAGGAGTCTATACACCATCTACCGCTCGAGGGGGGATGATTCGGTCCACTACATACCGAATGTTGCACCGGTTGATTTCTATGTCTCTCACGCATCACAAGAATAGTGAGATAGTGCCTTCAACGGACCTGTATTTCCTATGGGCACTAGTTACTCCAGGGAGGCACTTGAACCTTCCCGTCGCGTTAGCTGCATACTTGGGACGGAGGGCCAGGGGACTTAGGGGAGATAGCCCGATATGCGGAGGGAATTTTATCACACGGTTAGCTCGATCATACCAGTTGATGACACGTGATATCACGAGATCGATGGTGTTTCACGACATGAGGCCGATGAGTCTTCAGCTACTGGAGTCGATGCGCGTATTGGAGCGGGGAGGAGATGGTGTTTTGAGGGTTCGAGCAGATGATGTGGCAGAAGCGGAGGGTGCTGCCGAGCCACAGCCGAGACGGGTCCAGCGGCGTCGACCTGCTCCTCGGGGAGCGCAGCAGGGACCTGAGCCGGAGATCGATATAAGCTACTTAGCTCAGGGCATTGACCGGCTTGACATGAGGGTCCAGAACCTTAGCGAGTATGTTGCACATGTGGACGCGCAACAGCGGTGGCAAGGGAATGCATTGAATGCATTCTTTGCTCACCAGGGGTTTCAGTATTCGGTTCCCTTTCCACCACCATTCCAGTCACGATTTGATGGGGCCGGTACTTCTGGGACACAGCCACATGATGATGGAGATGACGAGTGATCCTTTTTATTTTGTTTTATTTGTTTTGTGTTATTTTTAGTTTAGTTTAGTTTTTAGTATTTGGTATGTAATTAAACTTTGATTTAGTTTGATTTAGTTTGTTTTCCATGTTGATGCTCTTTGGTTGTTTAGATTTCTGCAGAATTTTCGCCCTTAGGAAGCTGGCACTAAGTTCAGCAGCTAGGTCCAACTGTTGCTAGAGAGAGCGGTATGAGAGTTGAAGATTATAGTCGAGACCCACGATTTGTCATAAGTGTGGGGTGCATATTTATTTCGTGAGCGATCGTTTTGAAGATTGGCATTGTTACGATGTTTTGACTCTTATGATATGGATGAGCAGTTCCCATACCATAGAGTTTTATTTCGACGCGAGGAAGAAGTATCGTCCCGGCTGCCACGACATGGTTGACACTTTCCTATGTTATGGGGGATTTTTCATCGCGAGTAGAGGATGTCATTCTTGACGAGACGACGTGGTCGACACTTTCCCACGTCATGGTTACTATGCTTTGCATTTATTTGCACCACATTTTTGAAGATGACGGTCTTGATTTTATTTTTCGGCAAATTCAGAGGCAGCAGTTCCAGTTTTCAGTCTTTCGGCGATATTTGAAGCAACTTGTAGCAGCCCCATTCGATCTCGCCACAACTACCCAGGGGAGTCTGTTCCTTTTTCTCCTTTTTATGTTCTTAATTTGTTTTAGCATACAATGAGGGCATTGTATGAAATATGTGTGGGGTAGGGGATCGGTAAAAGTAAATTAAAATTAAGAGAAAAATGAAATTGCTAGAATTTAGGAAATTTAAAATTAAAAAAAAAAAAAAAAAAAAAAAAACTTGAAATAATAGTTTAATTTAGAAAATCTAGTGATAATTAAAATTTTGCTAATATTGTATGAAATGATCCGATGAAGACTCAAATGTTTAGTTGAGCCTATATACGTTATAGTGCATTTGTGGCCTCCCTTATTTTAGTGAAATCATGGAACAAAAACATAACCCCGCTTGGTCTGAGGGATGCAATATGTTTAGCAGCCTAAACCTGAAATGTATCCAGGAAAATTATTATCATTAACCAATAAAGGTTGAGGTTGAGCGCCTCTGCTTAAGCATGTAGGTTTTGAGTGAAAAAAAATGATGAGTTACATGTGAAAAAAAAAAGAGAATTACGAAAAAGTTTGAAGAATTTTGGAGCAAATAAAGTAAAGATCAAAAAATCAAAATTCTGAAGAAATCCAAAAAGTTGAAGATACCAGAAATCAAATCAAATAAGGTATTGAATTCAAAGAAATCAAAGATCAAAATACCAAAGAAATGAAGAATTCAAATAAAGCTCCATAGTGGTATCATAAATTGTAATTCTAGATTATGTATGCTTAGGTTGCTCAACTAAAAATACCTTGAGGTTAGGAGGTTTTCTGCGGATGGATTCGGAGGGTTGCATAAAATGAGCATTGTTCGGAAAAAGTGGGCGAGTGTTTATGAAGATTGTGAGTATTTAAAATATGGGGGGTACTTTAGGAAAATATTAGACACAAATGTATGCGTTGAGGTCTTGGCATAATGGCTGAGTTTTAAAGGGATTGTTTAGTGCGATATTGGTAAAATAAAAGTAAATTTGCTTGGGGGCAAGCAAAGGCTAAGTGTGGGGTATTTTGATATGTGTATTTTTATATATATTTTTATACACTTTATCTTAATATTTTGGCCTTATTTATTCTATTTTAGAACTAAAAAGTACTCATAATACTTTGAATTATGTTTTGCAGCTATTTGTTGCCGATGAACCACAAAAGAAAAGACTGAAGCAGAAACCGGGCTTAGAAGCTTAAAAAAATCAAAAATGTTGAAGGAGTGACTTACGCCCCGCGTCCAGAATGATTACGCCCCGCGTAATGACCAAAGCGACTTACGCCCCGCGTAAGGTAAAGGTACGCGCCGCGTACATGCTTGCACCGGATAAACTTGATCGCGTGGTTCTCTTGAGTACGCGCTGCATAATTCTAAGTACGCCCAGCGTACTTAGGTCGGCCACAAAGATTATAAATGTCGATTTTTAGCTAACCAGAAGGGGGGATTCAACTTCTAACCTAATTTAGTCGACAATTAACTTCTGTTAAGCCGTTTTGAGGGTCTAGAAGGCGGCCGGAAGGCCGTTAAGCTAACGGGAGCGGAGATCGGAAGGATTGGAGAGCGGATACATGTTGATTATCATATGGTTTGCTGACGTGACCATGTTTAGCATTCCATTGTGGTACTTTTCTGTATTTAGTTTCTGATTTAGGTGTAAAAACCTTTTACTTTGTGTTTATGATTGAATGAAGTTTTGATTATTAGACTAATTGCTATATTAAATAGTTTATTTGTGTTTAATTTATTTTGCCAAGCTTGTTAAAAGATCCTCATGTGTTAATGATGATTATTTTCTGTTAATTGTTAAGTGAATTGAGTTGCTTGAACATCTGCTTGATTTGCTTGTCTCTTATGACTTTTGATGACCATCGAGATTATAAGACTAGAAATAACGAATGTGAAACTAGAATTAATTTGAGAATAAGTAAGTTAATGTGTGAGCCTTGTTTGATGACCATCAACAAGAGGTTGATTAAATGTCTACATTGATTAACTATATTTACAAGTCTTGCTTGATACGAACTGAACACTAGGAAACATGTTAGTTTAATCAACTGATCACTGTTTGAATTGACTTGTTTGCTAAAGGATTAGTTATAGTGAACGCGAATCTAATCATTTTAGGAATCGGTGAACATGAATAAATGAATTTGTGTATGCAATTGTCTATGTTTTTAAAGTGTAATTTATCTAAACCAAAGTACCTGAAGAGATGTGCTTTCCTGTTAGTTTATCGAGAGTTGCTAGTTTGAGATTTATTAAACCATTTTATTTATTATTTTCGTGTAACCTGTAACCTATAATCAAATATATTAAATTAATCCACCGTTCCCTGTGATCGACACCCGACTTACCTAAGCTATACTGTAATCTGACTAGGTACACTGCCTATAAGTGCATAGATAGTCTAAGTTTGTTAGGTTATAAATATTAAAATTAGTGGGTACTTTTGTGCACATCATCTGTGGTGATGAAAGTTGCATCTATTGCACTTCGGCAGGTTGCCGATGTGCGGCTTTGTTGGTGTGGGGTGGTAGGGACAGTAACAACGTGAGTTGTCACTAATTGTTGCCACTTGGGGTTCTCTTGCGTGGTTTGCCCCTTTCTCTTGTTCCAGGGTTTCCTACTGTCCTCTATCTCCTTCGGTGGTTTAGAAGCAGTGATAATAGTACCCTGTTTAACACCATGATCAATCAAGCGTTGAGACAAGCATTTCGCGCTGTCAAACATGATTGGTTTAGAAGCCAGGACATGCCCTTGGATCCAGGGTGACAATCCCCAAATGTAACTCTCCACCTTCTTTGGTTCCGGGTTTACCATACCTGGGCACAAGGCTAACAAATCATTGAACCTCGCCGTGTAAGTGGCTAGGTCCGATCCAGTCATCCTTAGGTTCCCTAACTCATGTTCTAACTTTTGGATTTCGCCCCTCGGGCACTATTCTTCCAGCATCAAGATTTTGAGATCTTCCCAGCTCATTGCATTAGCAACTGGGAGAAATAGGGCTTTCACATGGCCCTTCCACCAGGTGAGGGCTCGATCAGAGAAAATGCAAGCAGCGAACATAACTTTGCTTGTTTCCGGGCATGCACAGATATCGAACACCGTTTCGGTCTTCTCGAACCATTGCATAAGTGCAATGACTCCTCTTACCCCGTTGAAAGTCCTTGGCTTCGCATTTGAAAATTCTTTGTATGTGCATTCCCTGCTATGACCATGGCCAGTGCAATGATTCAAGTGATTGGTACTGCTTCCAGTTCCACCAGCATCATTAGTGTTTATTTGCATAAGAGCAGCTGCTACTGTAGCAGTTATATCAGCCTGTACCATGACGGGATCATATTATGGAGGTGGTGGCACTGGCGTTGGTGTTGCGTTGTTGACGCGGCGAGCAGATCTGCGAGGAGGCATCTTACTATCAAAGAATTAACAATGAAAGACAATAAGTCTTTGATGATTTGAAATTCGAGTGTTAAAAAGTTAGTTATTTAGAATTCTTCATATGTTAAGATTCGACTTGAAAGTGACCTTGTGTGCGATTCATAATGGTAGTTTATATAATAAGAGATAAACCTATGAATTTGAGTGGTATCCAAGGAATTTAACACGCAACGCAAATACTTATATATATATATATATATATATATATATATATATATATGTATATATATATATATATATATATATATATCGTGGATACATCGAAATGTTGGGAAAAATTGACCTCATCTACAGGTCTACAGTACAGAAAGTTAATAAAAGTAAACTATTTAGCCGTGGTCCTAGTCTATAACAAAATTTGGGAGTAGTGCAAGTACTACTAGCGACGCGTATCGCGCTTAGTGCTAGACTCCGCTTCCAAGTGTTTGGCTCCCATTAGTCGCCTTTCAAGGATAACTTGTAACTCCCTCATTTCTCTTATTTCGGCAAGGGTTGTATCCATTTGGCCTTGTAGTGTCCTGGTGTGGATTCGGGTGTCGTCATGCAGTTCGTCCAGACGACGAATATCTGCAGTGTTACTTTGTGTCGTTTCATTAACTTCTCGAATCCGGGTCATCGAGATCCTTGAATGGTCGATTTGGTTAGCTATCTTATCCACGATGACAGGGAGTGCCCTGTCAGCTGAACCTCCACTGCTAACGTTGTATAAGTATCGTCACATCTCGTATGGAGGGCGCACTCCTTGTTGTTGGCTCTAGTGGTGAATGAGGTTTCCCCAAATGGGAGTTAGTCCTTGAAAACCTCTTCTGATTGCAGGAGGTCGGATGGCTGGTGGGGGATTGTACACTTCAGGTCTTGTATCAGTCCCTTCTGAATCTTCTTCTTCCTCGATTGGTTCCTCTTCTTCTTCTTCTTCGTCCATAATTTCTTATGGATCCTATTCCGGATCATCCTCAATCCATCCTCCATTGCCTTGGTTCGGGTAGTAGGGGTCCCCTGGTAGATGGAATCCGGCCATTGTGTATGTGCGAGAATAGGGATATGAGAATTGTCTAAACACTAAAGCATATAAATTTGAACATCAAGGTTAAACTATTGCATTCACAAAATACTCCTATAGTATTAAAAATGTTATCTTTGATTCTAAAGATTATATGTTTGGTAAGTTTTAGACTTTTTGTCCACTGTAACTATTCCCTGACATATGTTAGTCGGTTCTCGGAGAAATATAGTTGATCAGGCTATATTCATCCCAGTCCCGATTACATATTCCAAGGCATACCTATAGTGCACAACTCATCTATAATACTTTTATATTGTTTTCGTTATGATATTGTTACTGTTATGTAATGTATGCATGTGTACTTTTAATAAAACTGTATTTTTAAAAGTATATCTCTTAATCAGAGTGTTTTTGCCCATTTGTGTTTATAGTTGTATATCAAAAACGGTTTTGATATACTTAGTTCACAATAAACAATGCTCAGATACCAATCTGTCACACCCCTAAACCTGAACGGCGGAAACATTCGGGGGCGGAGGACATCATGTACATTATCATAACAATTGAATAGTAAAGAAAGTACACACAACCATCATATACATAATTGAAAAGTTTACATGATTGTAAGTGTTACATGTTTCAAAAGTCAGTTACAATATGATGTCCAAAAGATTTTATTAATGCCTGAGCGTCAATTTTCAAAAGTAGCTGGTAACCTGATTTAATGATTCCCTGAGAATACAAGTTATTTTAAAGAAAAAGTGTCAACAATTAAGTTGGTGAGTTCATAAGTAGTTATTTTAATAAATGCATGCCATTCATAAGTTCACATTTGTTTCCAGAAAATCCAATATTTTCTATAAACAGAGTTATGATTTGTATCTGTATAAAATGGATGTATTGAACCAGGAAAATCCTATATTTTCCCAAAGTTGAAAATCAGTCTTAATGTTTCAAGACTGTAACTTCTAAGTAAATATGTCATACTTAAAAATGATAATGTATAGTTTTATTAGTGAACAAAACTATAGGAAGCTTGTATTTTTACATAAAAATAATTGTAATATTACTTTTCCTATAAAACATAATACCATAATAATTGTCTATCCCGTGAGTTTTCATAACCGTACTAAGATGAATTTGCCTGCAACGACGTTCTTCAGGCGTCGAAATGTTATGACACTTGTCACCCTTAACCTGTCGGTCTGACTGTAGCTAACAGCCAGTGTGTGGGATCATCAATCCCGTATAGATCTATACACACTTATCACGTTCTCCGGACGAAAACTCTGGTTATAAAACAGGGCTTTCTAGTGTTACCTTGATAGGTACGAGGAAGACGAATGACTCACACATTCTCAATTAAGTCACGTATTTTGAAAAGAATGTATTACAGTTGAAATGGTTACCCTTTGATATGATGTAATATGCAAACCTATAAATAAAGCATATTTCCATTTATAAACATATTTTATCCCCAGAGGGTAAAATGGTATTGCGAGATAGTTTGCATGCTAACATTTTCGTATGATAGTTATAACAACAGCATGAAAAGTACAGCAAGAGATTGATATTTTCAAATGATTTTAACCATGTGTTTACTTGTATTCCCCCCCTAAAAGTGTTTAAAAAGCATTTAACAGTGTATTGATAAGGGTATGAACTCACTTGGTAAGAGTGACAGTTTAATGAAGACGATGTTTAACTTGGCCAACACTTCGGCGAGAAAGAAGCACGTTTCTTAGGAACTTCGGGACTTCGGGCTTCCGTCAGGGCTTGGACATGTAACTGGGGCGCCGGGGTAGTCTCAGGATGCTTAACACAGAGTAGAAGTATGAGAGGGGATAGAAATGTGAAGCAAAAATTGAAGCCCTTGGTTTCTATTTATACGGTGGATTTTTGGAGTTCACGTCGTGAACTTGGGGTGGTTAACATCGTGAGTTTTGATCTTATCCCTTCCGTAGACTTGACGTCTGATAGCCCGTCTCTGGCACACATTAGTTACTAGCTCACGTCGTGAGCTTCTGGCTCACGTTGTGAGTTTTCTAACAGTGTGGGGTTTCGTGTCCCGAACTTCAGAAATTTATATCTCTCGCATACGAGATCCGATTTTGACTTTCTTTATATCCACGCGTAGGTGAGATTATGATCTACAACTTTTGTTTAGACTCCGTCGGCTAATTTTGAATTTATTTTTAATATTATATTTTTAACAGGCCGGGACTGGAAAAGTCCGTTAAAAATCCATAACTTCTTCATCCGACGTCCGTTTTCATCCGTCTTTTTACCATTGCACTACTATTTTCAAGATCTTTGATTCTCGTTTAGGTTGTATCGGCTAAAAGTCGCTCGTTCTCTATTTCAAGTTTTTAGTTGTCTACTGCTGTATCCAAAACTTAGAAAAATCATAACTTCCTCATACGAAGTTAGATTTGAACATTCTTTTTTATGTACGTTTACGGTTTAATGATATCGACGAGTTTCATTTAGATACCGAAGGCTAAAAAGTATTTTATTGAAATTTTGCGTTTTATGCTTAACAGTGTTTTACAGGTTTGCTGCAGATCTTCTATTGGTCATAACTTCTTCGTTATAACTCGGATTTTGGTGTTCTTTATATTTTTGAAAACCTTGCTACAATATCTACCACTTAGTAAATCCAAATTGAGATTTTTGAACATTTCATTTTTGAAGAGATTTTTATTATCTCAAAAGTAGGTTACAATATTTAACTTTAGGTCATTACATTGACTTAAAATATCGGGTTGTTACACGTGAGCTTATCATTTAGTGGATAGCAGGTATCACGATGTATCATGAACCAGTGGATGTATGATTTATATGGGTAAGACTTGATAGTCTTTTGATTGAGGCTATTAGGTCTCAGACCGTTAGCTTTCTTGGCTTATTTAGGTGTTAGTGAATTGTGGGAGTCGGGAGATTCACTGGCTAGCTGGTTTAGATCATGTGGGCAGTTAAAGGTTATTAGGAATAATAGTTGTGCATCAGTAGCCACTTGCAGAGTGTTTGCATTATGAATTTTATTTGCTTGCGGGCTGTATGTCAGGTGTTCGGTTACCAATGTTGGGCATCGGTTATAGGATCCCGAGTTATGAAGTTCATTGTGAATGTCTCGAGTGATTTGTCAGGTGGGGGTACACCTGACATAACATGGGATTTGTATGAACCGTGAGAATTTTTGGAATCAGCAGGTTGGTGATGACTTGTCAGGAAGTCAAGTGTGTATTTAAGGTTGTTAGGCGCAACCTCCGAATTGGAAATTTGGTGAAATTCATTGTCGGTATATTTTAGGCATTCCTACTGCATAGTAGAATGGTATTCCTAGTCAGAGACTAGGGGAGGGTGCGATGAATGAATGATCAGCAGTCCTAGGGAATAATTTTTGGGGTTTAAATTGATGGGTTTATGTTTTCGAGAGGTTTCCTGCTTTGAGTGGTTATCGCTGCGATAAGAGGTCTTCCAGTTGGCAAGTGTAAGGTACTTGTTTCAGTTATCAGGCGGAGTAGTTGGGCTTCCTTCTTTGGCTGAGGGCAAAGTGTTTAGGTTCGGAGGTATAAGCGATTTCTACCAAGACAGGGCTTGGATGGCAGGTGGTCATTGGTATGGGATGATTCTTCAGTCTTAATCGAAATTCAGGTAGTTTGGGCATGATTGACAAGTATGGCAGAGGAAGTAGTAAGGAATGATTTCGAGGACGAAATCTAATTTAAGTAGGGGAGAGTTGTACCACCCTGTTTCGAATCGTTTCATAATTCGGTGCCATGACCTGAAGATCATTTATCAAAAGGCTTCGAACCTTGGGG
This sequence comes from Lactuca sativa, assembly GCF_002870075.4. Taxonomy (NCBI): domain Eukaryota; kingdom Viridiplantae; phylum Streptophyta; class Magnoliopsida; order Asterales; family Asteraceae; genus Lactuca; species Lactuca sativa. The sequence continues at coordinate 18,516,960 of NC_056625.2, read as the reverse complement.
GAGAGAAAGATTTAGGCCCCTTTGGGTGTGGGTAATGTAGATTAGGTGATCCGAGAGTTCGGTTGGTGCTTTGCAGTCTATGGGTATAACCATAAAGTGATAGTTTGAGACTTTTATCTATTTTGGATTTAAGTTTGAAACGTTTTAAGCCAAATGAGATTTGATAGGACTTTAGAGTTTCTCACATTACCTTTCAGTGGATACTAAGATCGTCGAAAACTAAACTCATTTGTATTTAATATATAGTGTAATATGAAAACCATAATATTCACCCAAGATATTCTCAATTTCATATCCATTATAATCAATTTAAAGTATCTAAAGATCAATCAGGTTTTAATCTTTTTTAGCAAACCCCACAACCCATTATCCAAACCCAATTTTGTGACGCCCAAAACGTCAAATCAAGCGATGAAATCTAACTCATCCCTCAAACGTAAGAATAAAAAAAGTCACCTAACCAAATCAACCATCCAAATTTTTTTACACAATGTTAAAAATCAAGAAAATAGACCAAAAATGGAAGCCGAGTTGGCAAAGGCGTATATCGATGTTTAAGAACACAAGGATTACGGAAATAACCAATGAGCGGAATCATTTTGGCACCAAGTACTTGACAACTTCAAAATGCAACTTTGGGGTTCACATTGTAGTGTGCATCATCCAAGCTCAAATGGGAAGAATTTTCAGGCAAAAATAAACAAGTTTGATTGCATCTTCAACAAGACAAACTACAAGCAAGCTGGAGATTCGATAGCTGATATTTTAACGACAACATAAAGTAAGTATCAAAACTCTGCTAAATGAAATCTTTTCCTCACTAGATGAAATGAGACATTTTGAAAACACACCTAAAATGGCTAACAGTGGGTTTAATGGGTGATAATTCACTTCCTTCATTGAAATTGATCAAAACATATGACTACAACACGTACATAACCTCATCGAATTCCCACATTCCAGTGGAATTGAAAATAAAGTGCTAATAGTTTCCGGTTGAAGAACCGCAATGACTGTAATGAAAAAGGAAACAGCGGTATCATTATCCTCAGATATACATCAAAAGGAATCATTGATCTCGCCAATACAACAAAGAACATATGGAGAACAAAGACAATATCGAAAGGAGAAGTTATATATCATGGAAATGGAGATGAAGGAAGTACTAATTGTGGATGAGGAGTTACACACTAGATTAAGGAAAGGCCAATGGAAAAAGATGTGAGCTTCTTACTTCATCCGCATGGCCATTTGAGTGGAAGGACGTTGGACGCGATGTTTACTCCCAAGCGGGAACTATGAGCGATTTAAGGTTGGAAGTTGTAAAATTTCTCATTTTATTTTGAAATATTGTTTTAGTATTTTAATTATCATTTTGTGGATTTTATTGTGCTTTTTTAATTAAATTTTGATGCTAATTTTAGTTTTATGTGGAGTAAATTACACGAATGGTCCTTGTGGTTTGGAGTAATTTGTGTATTTGGTCCCTATTTTTTTTTAACTTGGATCGTCCTTGTTATTTGTTTTTGTTGCGTGCTTAGTCCCTGTCAAACCTAAAAAAGACAATACTACCCTTATTAGTTTTTTTCCAGGGTAAATAACATGGATGGTCCTTGTGGTTTAGGCAGGCCCAACCCAGATGGTAAGTAGTCTGGGCGGTCGTCCAAGGCCCATGTCTCTAAGGGCCCAAATTTACTAAAGTATATGGCATATATAGAGAAAAAAATAACTTATCTAAAAATGTTTATGATTTTGGGGGCCCATTTTTTATTTTCGTTCTGGGCCCACTATATCTTTGGACCGGCCCTGGGTTTAGTGTAATTTACGCGTTTGGTCTCTAATGATTTTTTTTAACTCGGAACTTCCTTACTTTATATATATATATATATATATATATATATATATATATATATATATATATATATATATATATATATATATTCTCTCGGACAGTCCCTACTTTATATTTTGGTTGCACGTTTGGTCTTGTAAATCAATCTTTTTAGAACAGATGGGTACCAAGCGTGCAACAAAAATATAAACTAGGGACGGTCCGAGTTTAAAAAAAAGTTGTTAGGGATCAAACACGCAGATCACCCTAAACCATAGGGACCATCTGTGTGAATTATCCTTTTTTTCTAATTTATTTATTATTTGTTAATAACTAATAATTTTAGAAAATTATATAGCTCCTTCCCCAATTCTAACCTATCCATTCCATTCTCTTATTCAATGAGAAAACACATGCTTTTACCCTTCCCCCATTATTTCCATCTTCAGTTCAAACCACTAATTAACCAATATGCACCATCACTTTCATATTAAGAGTTCTTTCATAATTTCAACCCAAACCATTATCGAGGCCTTTGTGTACCATGAATTTTATCCTACATCATACCTATATCGAACAATTTATGAAGAAATGATAAAAATTTCATTAACCTCTGTTGCTATGTAGCCTTCCAGATTCTTGATAGCCAGTAGGGAATGTCCTCCTCCAATTCACAAATAGGAAAGAATGCTACAAAAGGTAGACAAATGCTAGGTTAGAAAGCGATACTAAGGGATGTACCCCAGTATTGCTCTTTGATGCCTAAGTTAGATGTTGATTAGGAGCGTTGTAAAATTGTTTAACGAGAGAAATTTCTAATATAGACATTGTGGATTCCTTGGCAACCATATTAGAAGATTTATCTTTTAGAGTTAGTCCATCTGGTGGTTAAAACTGGTCTTTAACAATGAAATCCGAAAAGATGAATGATGTCGGTGATAGAAAGAACTAAAAAATGGCCAGTCATATGAATCGCCATGAATGGGTTCAACATTCATATAATTTAAATTATAAGCTTCAGATTAATTAAATTACCGAATAAGGTGTGGTTTCTCTTTCTTAAGAGATCGCATTCAAATTCTTACAAATGTAGGTATGTAGAGTCATCTCTATTCCAAGTGTTTTATTGAATTTTGGGAGAAATTGAAGGGTTGACCATCTGACAATGTAACACCCGGAATCCAGAAGACTAATTAAGGAAAGAAAATATCCAATCAAGAGGCCAACTCATCGAGTTCAATGGTGAGAACTCGACGTGTTTGCAAAATTGGGCACACAGGAATTTAATGACCAACTCGACGAGTTGGACGGGTTTTGGAAAACCCTAGATCCGAGATTTTGCACCATATTTAAACACCTTATGCTTTAGGATTTGGCTTCATTTCTAGCCTCCACTGTCCTAACCCTAGATCCCGAAACCCTAATGTTATTGTAAGTGATTGTGAGCCCTTTTGAGTGTTCTTGTGGGTGTTTGAAGCTCTTGGAAGGAAGGAAAGTTTGAAGAAACAAGGAAGAGTTGCTAGATCCAGAAACCTCACTTTGTTTTTGTCATTTTCAGGCAATCAAGTCTCAAACTTTCCTAATGGTTGACTAGATCTCCTTCTTAGCACCTTTTGCTTGTTTTGGTCCAAATGATATGATCCTTGAGAGTTGGACGTCCCAAATGGAAAGCACTTCAGATCTAGAGTCTTGAAGGACTGTCATGGCACAAAGGTGCCAACTTAATGGCCATGGAAGTCCCATGCAACCTTTAAGCCCTCATTTTGGCCTTTTAAGCTTCTAATGGCCATGCATGTAGAGAAAGTTGGGAACTTTACGTCATATTTTGGTTCTTATGGTCCAGATCTATGACCTCATGGCCTACCTATTAGTTTTGGTGGTTTTGGATTAAGACCTTGGCCCTTTTTGGGTTAGGGTTTGAGCTTATTCTCTTTTGGAAGGGATTAATGGGTAAAGTTGGAAACTTTACCCTTCTAAAAGGTATTTCCAATCTAGATCTAGAGTATTAGATTCAGATTTGAAGAATAAATGCTTAATGCATTAAGAAGGAGTAAACAGACTGAAGAACTCAACGAGTTCACAAAGGAACTTGGCGAGTTAATGTGAGTATGACCCGATTCTGTTAAAAATGAAAGAACTCCACAAGTTAAGGGAGAGCTCGACGAGTTGATTCTAAGTATCACGATTATGTGGTTATGGGAACTCGCCGAGTTGAAGGAATAACTCAACGAGTTGAGTCAACTCGGAGCGTTGCATTTGACTTTGACTTGGATGTTGACTTTGACCTTAACTTGACTTTGACCAAGGTTGACCCTCTAGGGTTATAAAGTATAGAATAGATTCTAAAGGGTAATTCAATGTAAGGGTTTAGGCCCATTTTGAAACATTAGGTCATTGATCGGCTTTTAAGGATTTTATGGTTCTGGGATTGGGCCTCAATTGTGAGTCATGTTGGAACAGGGGTGAAACGGTCATTTCATCCCATGTAAGGGTTATGGAACATGGTTTGGAACCTAATAGCTAATTGGGTGACATTTTGGTATTGATATCTCGGGGAGTCGGCGGTGCTGCAACCAAGTATTTCTTACAATGAGCTTCAGCATTTGAGGTGAGTTTTCTCCTATAGGAACGGGTCGAAGGCACCAATGTCGGCCCGTATTTATGTTTATATGTTTGCAGATTACGATCCGATGTCGGGTGGTTCCCGATGAATGTTGGTGTGCTTGATATCTTCGTGATTCTTGCATGTGTCTGTATTTGTATGGTTTCTGGATTACGGTCCGATGCCAGGCGGAGCATGAGGAATGTTTATATGTATGATTCCGAACTATGGTTCGATGTCGGGTGGTACCTAATGACTATGTTCATGTTTAGCTTTACTTGTTGTCTTTGTGATACTTGTATGTGTTTGATAGAGAGGTGACTGTGGGCGGGGTCCCGTATCTGATCACTAGCTGAGTGTGGACGGGGTTCCATATCTCATCATTAGTAGAATAGGGGCGGGGCCCATGATAGGCGAGGCCTTAGGACTGGAACATATAGTATTGTGTATGATTCATTACGTGCTAGCATGATTATATGAAATTGTTTGTATGTGTATAGTGATCGGGGCCTGGGAGAAACAAATTTGTATATAGAGTGGGGCTCGATGCCAGGAGGGGCCTGATGTCCGACATTGTCCGATGCCAGGCGGGGCCCAATTTATGTGATTATGTGTATGGTATGTGGTAGTTTAGGGAGACTCACTAAGCTCCATGCTTACGGTTTTCAGTTTTGGTTTCAGGTACTTCCAGTTGCAAAGATAAGAGCTTGGGATGACTGCATTGCACACACCATGATGTTTAGCCTGGGATGTTACTTTGATGATTTGATTTGGAAACTCTGATAATAATGTTTTGAAATACTTTGACTCGTGTTTTGATGGAATGGTTTGATAACTATGGTTTTCTTAATAATTAAAAATGAAATTTTTGGACCGTGATTTTTGGGATGTTACAAATAATCTTTAAGGGTGAATGGTACGATGATGTTGTTGGATTCCATGATTTCAACTGTATGAGGAGAAGTACTTTGATCTCATTAGATTTCATTAGATTCCACGATTTCCATTTCTGGAGTCGATTCGATTTTCTTGAGGATCACTTGAATGGTGCCGACATAACAATTCTTCTAGAACAGGAACGAGGAAGAGGGTAGGAGAGGAGTGGGAGTATGGTTGTATGATGGGACCCGTTGGATTTTAAAAATAAAAATAATAATTTATAAGACAAATAAATTTAAAAAAAAAACAAAAAAAGAAATCCAATATGGGTAAAATAGTCCTTTATCTTCAGCAGAGACTAAGCGCAACAAAAACAAACAATAGAGACGTTCCAAGTTATAAACAAATAAGGACCAAATATGTAAATTACCAAAACCACAAGGTCTATTCATATAATTTACTCTTTTATTTATTTAATTTTATATTTCTATATGTTTTAAAATTTTGAAAAATGTATAGGTTGGGAGGGTTGAGAAAGTTTTATTGTAATGAAGGTTAGGAGGGTTTGAAGTGACAGGATAGAGAAAAGTTAATGATAGCCTATGTGACATAAGGGTTAGGAGGGACTTAAGGGATCTATTGGCTCCACCCGAATGGGTATAGTCATCACGCCACCTATCTGCCATGTCGTCTTCTTTTTTACATTATCTCAGCATCACCTGAAGGAGTATTCGTATTCAGTATATCAATTAATGTGAAAACGGGTGCATTAGGTAAAATCTAAAGTATGAGAGAAGAAGTTGTGTGGTAGGCTATGACCACACTCACTACACTCCATACGATGTCAACATGCCATGAAGGAGGGAAGATAAACTCTCCTGTAAAGAGCTTGTAAAGAGCTCTACCTTAGTATCATCTAGATGTCATGATACATATACCCTAAAATATAAATAAGGGATATATACAGTAAAGTCCCAATATTTTCATCGATTTGACAAGAAAGTCCTAAACTTTATTTTTTTGACAATAAAGTCCAAATTACCGGCAGTTTTTGACACTTTTACCATTTTTTCCCGGTTAGCCGGTAATTAGGACTTTTTTGTCAACAAAATAAAAAGAATAGGACTTTCTTGTCAAATCGTCAATTAGGACTTTACTGTCAAAAAAATAAAGTTTAGGACTTTTTTGTCAAATCGTTGAAAATATTGGGACTTTAGTGTATATATAATTTTTTTGGTTAGAAATTTAATGGTATGATACTCTTTAAGCATAAGAGTTATTGAAACCTTCTCTAATCAGCTAGATCCTATTGAAATCCTTTACGTTTGCTTCTTGATAAATCGTTTTTTTAATCTCAACAAACAGACATTGAAAAAAATTGAGATAATCAAGAAAGAAAGAAAGAACCAGGGTTGTGTTGGCTTTTTGCAGTCTCAAAAATGGAGAAATTAGAAACCTAAAAAAACGAAATTGCCCTGGCTTTATACAAACACAAACAACACATGTCTAGTCAAAAGGGTGTGAATGTGGAGAAAGGAAAGAATGGCAATTTCGTTTTTTTTTTTGGTTTCTTATTTCTCCATTTTTGGAGTTGCAAAAAGTCAACACTACCCTGATTCTTTCTTTCTTTCTTTCTTGATTATCTCAATTTTTTTCAATGTCGGTTTCTTGAGATTAAAAAAACGATTTAACAAGAAGCAAAACGTTAAGGATTTCAATACGATCTAGCAGATTAGTGAAGGTTTCAATAACTCTTATGCTTAAAGAGTATCATACCATTAAATTTCTAACCAAAAAAAGTTATATATACACTAAAGTCCCAATATTTTCAACGATTTGACAAAAAAGTCCTAAACTTTATTTTTTTGACAGTAAAGTCCTAATTGACGATTTGACAAGAAAGTCCTAAACTTTATTTTTTTTGACAAAAAAATCCTAATTACCGGATAACCGAGAAAAAAGGGTAAAAGTGTCAAAAACTGCCGGTAATTTGGACTTTACTGTCAAAAAAATAAAGTTTAGGACTTTCTTGTCAAATCGATGAAAATATTGGGACTTTACTGTATATATCCCTTATAAATAATCATATGGCTAGACTGTTAATATAGTAAATTACTAAAATCATCTTTGTGGTTTGGTCAAAATTATGTGTTTCGTCCCTAACTTTTTTTTTTTTTGCACTTGGAGTATCACTATAATATTCTTTTATTGTGAATTTCGTACCTAATAGAAGTAAAAAGACTATATTACCCTTATTTTATCATTTATCATTTTTTATTATTAATATTTTAAAATAAATTGATTAATCAAACATATGGGTATCACACCCTTCTCTCCCCAATTCACACTGCCACCTCCACTTTCAAACACCACCAACTTCCACCTTCAAACCCATTTTCACCACCTCTTCGATTAAATATCAGTGCCTCACCTCTTTGATCCATCAAACATCATTGCTACCACCTACACATTCGACATAACACAAAAATAAAGTAACCAATAAACCATATATTCAATACTACGGCCACCACCACTGCCACTACAAATGACCATAATTAAACTGCAACTGAAATCAACTTCAAATCAAAGCCAAATGCTTAAACTTAAAACCTACTCCACAACTCAAATCCTAACCTCAAATCAAAACCCAAAACACAAATGAAACCAAAACTTGAAACACAAATGCTTAACAAAACCTAGGCTAAAACCCATTGATACCTTCAAGCCCTCTAAATCTAAAAATCAATAAAGGTTCTAAAAATTGATTCCATCATCGATATCAAAGGATAAGAGGTCGTTGGTGGCTCCAATTATTTAAGAGAAAGGTGAATCCAATTCACTTTTGCTTCATTCATGTTTTAAAAAGTAGATATGTGAAGGAGATAGTTGTGATGGTTCTAATTTCAGGAAACGGGATGGAGGTGGTGGAGATTGTGACATCAGTAAGGCTCTAGGGAGTGACCCAAACCATAGAAGTTTCCAAGCCACGTCACCCTCTCTGAACACCGCCCCTTGGATCAGGCCAAGGGGCTCGTCAGCCATGCCTCGTTAGGTGCATAATGATAAGAGAGAGAGTGAGAGAGAGAGAGAGAGATAGAGAAAGATTAGCTGGTTGGGGGTTTGACTTTCTCATTTATTCCATTTGACCATAATGTTTTTTTTATAAAAAATTACCCATTTAAAAAAATGTAGTTGTTTTTTATTTAAATTCAAATTTTCAAAATTTCTTCAAACCACTATAATTAAAAACCTAAACATTCACATTTCAACACACATAAATCACAATACATCTCTCAAAACCTCCATCATTTTATAATAAATGTTGTCGTCATCATCATCCTTTTTCCTCAGACGATGCTCTTGGGAGCGTAATACAATCAATCATGTCGTACGTAATAGGAAAGAACAACAAATTAACAGGCATGAAGTGAGCATTATGAAAAGTAAACGAAGAAGATATATCCAAAGACAATGTGAAGTATCCCACCAACGTCTCATGCATGATTATTTCGAAGAGCATGCTCTCTTTCAAGGATATTATTTTCGCCGACGGTTCTGAATGCATAAAGATTTGTTTATGTGTGTATGAATGTGTGAGTGGAGCGTTTGATTATATAGGCAAAGCTCAAACGCAAGAGGTACGTTAGGCTTCGATCCAGTTCAAAAATATGCAATTGTATTTCATATGTTAGCATATGACACCACCCCTTATACACTAGACGAGGGGTTTTAGGATGTCTACATGTACCGCACGAGAAAGTCTTTACGAATTATGCAGATCTATTATGTCTTTGAACAATCCATGATATTCATCCTACTTCGAGTGACATACAGAAGTTGTATGTTCATCATGCAAATGGGCATGGCTTCTTTAGGATGTTAGGAAGTTTAGATTGCATGCAATGGAGATGGAATATGTGTCCAAATGCATATCATGGAAAATATACAAAGGGCAATTATCATTATCCGATGATCGTAGTTGAAGTTGTAGCTTCATAGGATTTGTGGTTCTATCATGTCTACTTCAGTAGTCAAGGTTTGATTAATGACGTTAATATTCTCAATAATTCACCAATATTCAAAAAATGTAAAATGGTACTGCCCCACTCGTCATTTGTATTTCGAGGAATGGAATACAAATTTGGGTACTATCTTGTCGATAGGATCAATCTGGACCTTTTAGCTTTCGTTAAAACTTTTTCGTGCACGGTTGACCTTCAAAGTTCAGGATTTAAGAGTGTCCAAGAAAAAGTGAGAAAAGATATCGAATGAGCGTTTGTTGCACTTAAAAAACATTGGCAAATACTTGCCAAAACATCATTGTTTCATGATGTTTCTACTATGACATAGGTGATGTATACGCGTATCATATTACTTAACATGATACTAGAACATGAAAGAAAAACGATATGTGCCTATGAATAGAATGAAGTCATCATCGAGACACAACCACTAGAATATGGCGGTCAAGAATAGATACAGGGAATGATAATAGTCAACAATGCAGTAACCCATTATGATATTTGCCGTCATTTGACTGATCATTTTTGGACGATTAACAATTAATCATAATATGCCACTGGAAAATGAATTGGAATGCCAGTTTTCGGACAAATACCCGTTTCTTTAGTTATGATGTGTGTTTTTTATGTATTAAGTCGTTTTTCTAGGTATTAAGTCATGCTTTTTGGTATTAAGTCATATTTTAAATTATTAAATTGTATTTTAAGTTTTAATTTATTGTAGCTTTTTTATTTAATATGAAATGTTTGTGTTTTAAAAAAATATATAATTTATTTAAGTTTGAGAAAAAACAATTAAGTGTGTTATGGGTGTTACCACTCACTATGAAATGCTAAGAAAAAATAATAGCGAGGTGACAGCAAAAAATTGACATGACAACATAAAAATTATGTGGCAGTGTGGCAACAATACTACCACTCTCTTTAGCCTAAGTTGATAGGGGTGGTGTTAGATTCATGTTAAAGTTACAAACATACGAGATCTTGAGTTTATCTCTACATAGTACATTCCACTTCAGATCTATGCCCGAGGAGTAAAAGCTCTCTTGGATTCAAGAAATATATGCAATGACGACATGCGTCGGGGCTCATCGAAGTTCATGGCGATTGTGGATGCTTCATTATGTAAGTTCGATGAATGGGAGGACTTGTGTTGCTATACCAATGAGAATGAGTGAGAAATGATAAAATGTGTGAGGCAGACAAATTCTTATTAAGATTATTAAAAAAATATTACAATTAATAACAAAAAAGTTTTTTTTTAAAAAAAAAAAAAAAAAAAAAAACAGAAATTATAATATATTATTTTTAGGTAGTTAGGGACAAAATTTGCAACAAACGAATACAACCTGCCTGATTAAAAAAAAAAAAAAAAACAATATTTGTCAAATTATACTTTTAGTAATTTACTCTTGTTAATATTATAACTTGTTATAAAACTACAAAAATGAAGTTGTTCTATCATCATCTATTACATTTTGAAATGATAAAAACCACACTATGTTTTGTGAAATTTATATTTTATTTATAGTCCCTATTTCGTTAAAATTCATTTTTACGAAAAGTAAAAGAGAAGAATTTAATTTTGTGATTGGTCTAGCTGGGACGTTGAGAATGTAATTTCAAAAGAAAATGGTTTGACGATAATACCATTTACTGGTCTTTGTTGATGGTTTCTAATCATACACACACCTACTCTCGTCTGTTCACGATGCTCAACATCTACTATTTGATATTTTATTTTATGTCTAGCTGCATAAGTTCGATGTTATTCTTGTACTAAAATTGATTTTTTTTCCCTTGCTTTTGTACTCCTTTGTGGTCCAGGTTACAGCTGGTCATTTTTATCTAATAAATTTCGACGTTCAAAAAAAAAAAACTAGAAAACTGTTTAGCAAATTATATTTTTATAAAATAGATGGTAGTTTTATGATAATTTTTTTAAAACCCCATTATTTTTTATATGCCATTGTCTTTTGGCCATCTTAAAAATTGAATACTTCATGTGGCCAAGACGTATGAGTTTATACATATCTCATTGCGAACAAATGGCTCATAAATCCTCTTCCATTACGGAAAAATGATTAGATATAATTGACAATCCAATCAACCACGTCCGATGGACTGATATCCCTTAATATTATATTATATTACTATATACGTAAAAGATTAGCTACAATTAAAGATTTAATCATTTTTTAAACATAATTAAGGATGAATTAATAACACACTCAATAAACTACGAAAAGATATATAAAAACATACTATCTTTAAACATATATTGGTCATTCTATTTAATCATGAATCATCTAAACTAAAGCTTACAATCATTAATCATAATTTTGCAAGTAAGATTTTTAGGCTAAATTTGCTATATAAGAACCCCTTGGATCCTTTACATGTATAAAGATTAATCTAAAGCAGAATGAAGTTTTCCAACCTGTGTGTCATTTGGTTTTACATCAACGTTAGAACATATAAAATGTAATGTTTTATAAAATAAGAGGATATATACAATTAAATGTCAATAAAAGAAACATGATGGATAAAATCAATAAGTAAATAAAGGGTCAATCATAAAGTTCATGATGATGCTTATACTTTACTCTTTTACTTTATATAAATATTGATAGTTTAATTAATTTGACAGAATAGTTTGAATATATTACAAAAATGGTCCTTAAAGGTTAGGTGTTTTTCTAATAAGTCCCAAGTTTTGTTGTTTGTTTGTTTTAGTCATGAGAATGGTCAGTGACGCACGTTAAATGACAAAATTGCTTATATCAGTTTAGTTTTTTATTTTTTTTATTTTTTCAATTTTTTAACTTTTAATTATTATTTTTTGTTTATTAAATAGAATGGGCCACCATCCAAGCTCAAGCTCATCCACACAATGGCATAATGAAAATTTTATTTTAGGATAATTTTAAAAAATTACAAAATATAAAAGAGTAGCAAAATACTTCAAATGATAACAACATTTAACAATGTATATATTTTAAAAGGAGTTGAGGTTTCCCAACCGGCAATGATGATGATGTGTTTTTTTCTTCGTCTCTTGGTAAAATAGTATACGAAAAAATGAATCTAATCTTTTTTTCTTTGTTCCCGTTGCTCAACAAAATTCACTACCTAATGAAAATATAATTCACGCAAAACAGTATACGTGAAAAAATAACGTACCTAATGAAAATATAATTCACTATGAATATTAAAAATCCATAAAAACAATCATGCGTTTCGGTTCAAAGAGTTACACTGCAATTGCCGGCAAGATTCTCTAATACACCTCACACCCTCCTTCTCTCTTTCCTTTTCGGTCCATTGTGAACTAATAAGGGAATATCATCAGTGACATAACTAAGATTTTGTTTTAGGGTATGTCAAATAATATATAAAATATGAACAAATGATAAAATTCTTCAAACGATAATAAAATATAACTATATATGCATTCTTAACTAATTTGTTTATTTTAAGTTGCACACGATGTTGTCTTACATCATAAAAATAATCTAAAATGGAGTCTAATCGAGATTGTAATATCCATAAAAATCAAGTCAAATTTAAACTTTTTAAAACATTTAGAAACCAACATCTATTACAAATTTGTTTTCAAAATAGTTCTATATCAGAGTATCCTATAAACATAGTCATAAAATGTGAGGAGTTGTACGATCATGCCTTTGCCTTCCCGCGATCATCCGAAGTACCTGAAACCAAAACTGAAACTGTGAGCCCAAAGCTTAGTGAGTTCCCCCAAAATACCGATACATAACAATAATACACATAATAACAGCATGTAATGGGTCCACAACTCTATAGATTGGATTACCCCACGGGCGCATAGTGTGAATCCGGCTTGCCACCCGGGCCCATAACTCACATTTGGTTTGCCTCTAAGCCCACAACATAATTCTGGTTTGCTTTCGAGCCCACAGCTTATGACTGACTTGCCCCTTTAGTCCTAAAACTAAAACATAACTGATCTGCCGTCGGTACGAGTCTGGCATACCACTTGGCCCTCAGCTCGTATCTGGTATGCTAATGAGTCCTCAGTATGAGCCTGGTATGCCTTCCCGGCCCTCAGCTCATATTTGGCATACTCTAGGATTTGTTGGTCACTGCACGAGACAGTGCAAGCTCAACCCTACCCACACAACATGTCTACATATACAACTAATTGCACATACAAATAATCAAACGGTAACACAGGTAGTCCTACAGATCTACCTAACTGGCATAGCAAACAAGCATGTATAACTATCTCATACTCAACACATCATCAACTACTGGGATATCAAATCTAATGGGTCGGCCTTGGTGCCTTAGACCCCTTGCAATTTCGATCTCAACTGATGAATCGAACTCCCGAATCGCTGACTCACCAAATATCCCGAACTATCCAAATAACGAATATTAAGTCAATAAATGGGAATATCAATCTTGTACAAGGGTCCTACAACTAATTATAGTCCATTTGCCTTTTCTCTAATTTGGGCCAAGGCCCAATGCCAAATCCATGATCCACAAGTCCACATATACAAGGCCCATCGTTGGACAAATTTTCCAAATTGAGCCCAACCCCCTAATTAGGCCTCATTCAAAGACTCACTATCATAACTAGCCCAAAATACTCTTATCTAGAGAGCCCATCAAGGCCCAAGTCCAACTAGTCCAAAGGCGGCCCAATCCCGAAGCCCAAATCGCAAAAGTCCAACAGAGAACGTACGCAGGGCGTACTCCTCTGGTACACTGGGCATACTTCCATTTTGCATTGACCACCATCGAGGTGGTTGACTCAGTACGCTGGGCGTACAGAAATTACGCAAGGCGTACGCGAGGTTTTGCCAAAACTCTAATAAGTGCTTAATGGCTTAAGCACTTAAGCCCATATTTCAGATCCATCGACCAAAAGTGTCTTAGAACCATAAAGTCTTGAACTTTAAGACTTTGGACGTCCAGAAAACTCTTAATACATGGTCTTAATCCATTAAGAACTTTCTACTACATGCATAGGACATCCAAAGCCATTGGGACATCATTTTTATCACTTAGAACCCTTTCTAGGGTCTGAAAGGACAAATTATTTCGTCCAAATAATATTATGCACCAACTTGGGAATTTTCGGACAAGAAATGGTTCCTTAAAGCTAGTATGGCAAGATCTATATCATACACGCATAAAATTTGAAGCTTTTTACCTTCTGGAGCTTCTAGGGCATAAAACAACTTCAGATCTATTAGCTTGTTCTCCTTCTCCAACTTCTTGATGTAACACCTTCTTTTCCAACTACTCAAAACACACTCTATAAGCTCACACACTCAAGGAAAGGATTAGTGTTTGGGGAAAATGGCTCAAAACAGTGGAGGTTGAGGTAAAGGAGGGTTATAAGCTCATAAGGTTGTTTATATAACACTCAAACCCTAAATATTAGGGTTTCCACCTGACGTGAGTACGCCTAGCATACACAAGTGTATGCCCAGCGTACTAGGGAACGCATAGTATGCTCAGTGTACCCTTATGTACGCTTACCGTACTCTCTTGATCCCAAAGTTGCAAGTTTAGCCCTTAGGCTTCTCATGGGCCGATTCCTCTAACCACCAGGGACTACAAATGATAAAATAATAATAGAGGAGAGGATTCGGAAATACCTTCAAAATCTCGGGATGTTACAGACATAGACAACAATGTGTGTGTGTGTGTGTGTGTATATATATATATATATATATATATATATATATAACCCTAATTTTGTATAGGTGGACCAAGGCTCACTCTTGCCATATATTGGCTACGCCCCTGAATATCATCACTAGAGAGTAAAGACCTTAATGAGTTTTTAAACGGCCATCCTTCACAGAAAAAAGGAAGCTTCTAACCCATATATTGATGCATTTAACCAAAAATTTAAGTATATATGTAACATCCCGTTTTCATTTTACAATATAGTTTAATATAACCTTTTGTTTATAAAATTCAAAATATAAATATATTACTTTTTCAGCGAAAATAATCAACAAAAACATGTACTAGAAGTTAATATGATTCTGTAGATATAAAGAACGTCCAAATCTGACTTCATATAAACAATTATGGTTTTTTCAAGTTTCACATTCACCACGACACAACTATGTGTGTCATAAAAAGTGAATAAGAGAGATTGGTTGCTTTTAGCCCAAACAGTGTAAATGAGAATTGAAGATCTCGTAAATACGAGCACGTCAATATAAAGAATTTCGACAACGAATTTCGTATGAAGAAGTTATAAATTTAGCAAGAATTTTATGTTGAAATTAATTAGTTGTTATTCCCCTTATCCCCTTATCTCTACTTTACGTATTTATCTTTTCCTATGTATTAGGTAGATAGTTATTTCATTCCTCAGTTACAGATCTCAACGTATTTATTCTGGAACTTTAATGAATTTAGATAGATTGTTTTGATACCAAATACTTCATGGTATCAGAGCGGGCTACCTAGATAAATTATCAAACCTAAATCAGGCACCATGACCGGCGAATCAGTGTCAAATCCCAAGAATGAAACGACTGACAGTAACTCACCGTATTACATCCATGCCTACGACTCACCAAGGCAGATGCAGACCAATGTGAAAAATGACGAGACACAAGGTGAAGTAACACGCAAAGCTAACATGGAAGGTAAGTCCAATGTGAAAAATGACGATTGGATCACTGATTTGGGCTCGAATGATCACATCATTCACAAACGTGATATACTTGAAAATCTATCAATGTCCCATTCTGAAACATCCGTGGTAATACCAAATGGAGAAAGCATCTATGTTGAGGCTACGGGTGATACCACCCTAAAGAGTGCAACTAAAATTGGAGGAGTCTTATATATTCCTAGATTTAATTGCAATTTATTATCTGTGAGTCACTGTCAAAGGAACTAAATTGCTTTGTTGGCTTTTACCTGGATTTCTGTATAACGTAGGGCATACACTCAAAGAAGTTGACTGGATCGGGTAAATGTGTGTGTGGTCTATATTGAATGAGTGTGCTAAAGGATGATAGAAGAGTTATGAATTTGAAGACTGACGCGAAAGTTTAGCATTCGAGACATGTTCATACCACTATCTCGAAACTTAGTCACATTGATTTTTTGAGAAATGTTTCCTTTAAAATTAAAGACTATGTTTTCCATGCTTGTGTTAAAGTGAAACGTACTCGCTCTATTTTTCCTAAGAGTTTTATTAAATCTAATGAATGCTTTGAACTTATTCACAGTGATGTGTGGGGCAAATATAGAAAACCTTCAACAACTCATGCAAGTTTTTTTCTCACCATTTTTGATGATTATAGGCGTGCCGTTTGGGTTTATCTTATTAAACACATGGATCAAGCAAGTGATTGTTAACTTTCAGAAGATGATTGAAACTCAGTTTGGGAAGCGGATTAAAAGAATTAGGAGTAACAACGGGGGGAGTTCACATCCAACAAAATGAAAGAATTTTATTCACGAGAAGGAATATTATTTGAAACTACGTGCCCGTACACACCCCAACAAAATGGGGTGGTGGAACGCAAACATCGCCACTTACACAAGACAGCTCACGCTTTGATGTTCCAAGGAAGCCTACCAAAAAATTTATGGGGTGAATGTATTGAAGCGGATACCTACATCATCAATTGATTTCCATCTAAAGTTATACGACATAAAACACATTACGAAATTATTTTTGGTAAAAAACCTAATTATGAGGGAATTAGAACCATGGGATGTCTCGCCTATTACCACAGTACGGTGATAGGGGGAGACAAATTTGAACCAAGGGAAGACCAGGAGTTTTCATTGGTTATCCTATTGGCACCAAAGGGTACACAATTTATGATGTGGAACATGGAAAGATCATAGTCTCGCGTGATGTTCATTTTTTGAAAACGTTTTTCCTTATATGAAACTAAAGAAAGAGAGTTACAATCATGATTTCTTTGAAATTCCCACGTGGTATGAAGATATTGTTGAAAGTGGTTTTGGTGAAGACGGTCTTTGGGTTAATGAGGAAACATATTCTTCAAGTGATTTGACAAAGCAAACTGTTAAAGACGAGAGTGGAGATCATAGCTCATCTGAACCTCACAACTCAGTACTTGAAGAGGAACCGAGTACTTCACCCGTCGACAACGAAGATCAAACAACTAGACAAAAAAGAAACAAAAGTCAACCAACACGCTTTCGTGATTTTGATGTCGAGCTGCCACATTCGATAGACCACACGCAAACCACTCCTGATCAGCCTTCTTCGGTGGTATATCCCATTGCTAACTATGTTTCATATGATGCTTTTTCTGACACACATAAAGCTTACTTGGAGGCCATTACAAAAAATAGTGAGCGCAAAGATTTTTTTCAAGCCATGCAGGATGCTAAGTGGTGAAAAGCCATCCAAAATGAGATTAAAGCCCTTGAACAAAATCATACATGGTCCATAGAAAACCTTCCGGAAGGAAAACATGTTATTGACTCTAAATGGGTCTACAAGATTAAATATAAGCCTGATGGCGACATCGAAAGATATAAGGCACGTTTAGTAGCAAAGGGTTTCACCCAAATTGAAGGTGTTGATTATCACAAAATTTTTTCTCCCATTGATAAGCTCGTGACAGTTCGTTGTTTTTTAACAGTTGTTGTCAAAAGGAATAGGAATTTACATTAATTGGATGTTAATAACACCTTTTTACATGGTGAATTGGAAGAAGATGTTGATATGAAAATTCCATAGGGGTTTTCAAAATGGAATGACACTCGTGTATGCAATTTGAAGAAGTCCTTATATAGCTTAAAGCAAGCCTCACGTACATGGTACAAAAAGTTCACTAATGCTTTAGTTATGTCACAACTAGCATTTTAGCTAGGAAATTCTATTCCTGTGTAACCATCCAACTATTGTAAATCATATACTCTAAGTAAATCTCACACAATGCTCATTAGATTCATCAATCATGTTCAACATTGAGACTAAAAACCCTAAGAATCTCGGTTTGAGTCCGTATTGGACTAGAATTTCCTTATTGGGCCTAATGGACCAATAAACAACCAATTCAACTTTATTGGACTTAGAAGCCCTAATTGGATCCTAATTGGCCCAAGTCATAAATATAAAACATTTTTGGGCCATTTGGGCCTAGAATGATTCATTTTAACCTTAATGGGCCTTATTGGGCCATAACTAATCCAATTAACCTTAATGAGCCATAAGCCCATTCTTTTATTCTATTTGGAGCCGTGAATGCTTCCAAGGGCCCAATGGGCCGAAATTTTTTATGTTTAGGATCTAAATATCCTAACTAAAGTTAATGGGCCCAAAATACTCCACCCTTTCATCTTGGCCCAAAATCTCGGCCCATGTATAAAAAAAAGTGAAAAGGGGGGTGGGTGACTTTGGCGGTGCCACCGTGTAGGACCTGGTTCCTGGTACGTAAGTCTTATTTGAGTATTTCTCTTCTTTTAGCCTTGAACTCGGCGAGTCATAGGTCCGACTCGTCGAGTAGATGCAGGACCAGGGACACGTTTAAGTTGTCGACTCGACGAGTCACCGCCGTTGGATGAAACCCTAAGTTTCAGGGGTTTGCACCCTATTTAAACAACATATCCGCCCTAAGCCAGCCCCCATTCACCCCCCAGAGCTTCCAACCTTCGTTCTAAGTTGTTCATTTAGAGTTTGAAGCAATTGTTGTGTGATCTTGAAGGTTTTGAGGCAAAAGGGAAGTAGATCAAGAGGAAGGGAAGGAATCCAAGCATCTTTGTGCTCTCTCAGCAATTCCTTTGAGGTATAACCCGTTTTCCCCATGTTTCTATGCTTATTACTTCGTTTAAGTCATTCTTGAGCCAATCCCCAAGCTTGTATGTGCAATATAAGTCGTAATAAGTTGATTGGCCTCTAGATCTAGGCAAGATTGAGCTCCAGGAGCTCAGATCTGTTACCTTTATGGACCCATGTTGCTTGTTCACCCTAGATCTACCCTTTTGAGGCATTTTGAGCCCTAAATCCCTCATTGGTGAGTATCTACACGTAAAGTTGGAAACTTTACGTGTCATTCATGCTCTAGGACCCAGATCTGTAAATGGCATGGACTGGATTCAAGCAGAATCGACCATATAGTAATTGCATGGTAACGACTCAGCGAGTCGTTCATCTGACTCGGCGAGTCGGTTTGCGAGTCTCCGAGTTTGTCCCCTTTTTGTTGTGTCGAGTGAACAGTGATTCACAGGGTGTGACTCAGTGAGTCGGAAGCTGAACTCATTTATGGAGGAACTCGGCGAGTCAATGCCCTGACTCATCAAGTTCAAGGCAATCTCCTTAGATCAAGAACAGACTCGGCGAGTTGTTCATACAACTCGGCGAGTCGAAGCAGCAAGTATTCTTCGGATGAAGACGAACTCGACGAGTTGTTCATACAACTCAGCGAGTAGGATGAAGGACTTGAATATCAGTTTAGAAGGAGAACTCGTCGAGTCGTCGCCCAACTCGACGAGTAGGAACGGGATTCAGGACAATCGTTTGGGTAGGACTCGGCGAGTTGGAAAGCCAACTCGGCGAGTCGGGTCAACTGAAAGTTAACTCTGACTTTGACTTAGGGCATGATCAGGGGTAAAATGGTCATTTTACCCAAAGGACAGTTAGCAGTGTTTGATTGAGTATGTTGTGGGAATTGCAGCCGGAGGATTTCCGGAGCAGCAGCAGCAGCAGTAGACAGTCAGTTCCCGATCAGATCAGTAGCTACTTCGAGGTGAGTTACCTTCAAGTAGCAGTGGGTCTACGGCCACAATGTCGGCCCACCAGTAGGAGTCGTATGTTAGATGATTGTCTTTGTGATGTCATCTAGGTTTGCTACTACCTGATATGTTATATGCTAGCATGATATGTTATATGAGATAGAAGTAGAGATCGGTTGATAGGACTGAAGGGTAGTCAGACACCCCAGAAATGTCTGACAGTATCTGATGATATGATTGCATGCTGGCTTGTTATGTTATATGCGATAAAGGTAGTAAGAGGGGACTAGTCCCCGAGGATCGGTTGTTAGGACCGACGGGTAGTCAGCACCCCAGAATGGCTTGGCACGGGTAGTCAGCACCCCATAATGGCTTGACACGGGTAGTCGGCACCCCAGAATGGCTTGACACAGGTAGGACGACACCCCAGAATGGCCGTACCGGGTAGTCAGGCACCCCAGAATGGCCTGGCAGTATGTATGTTATGTGTTTGTATGGTATGTGGTACGATGGGGAAACTCACTAAGCTTTGTGCTTACGGTTTTCAGTTTTGGTTTCAGGTACCTCCTCAGCTAGGGGAAAGGAGCCGGCACGGTAGCAGCATGTCACACACACACTCTCTGGTTTCCGCATTTACGAGATTCTCTGGGATTTATACTCTGATATTTTGATTGATTGTATGATTTGGCTTTTAGACATGGTTTATGTTGTGTCATGGTTTGATCAAACAATGTTTTTAATTATTAATGTTTTCTAAAGTAATGTTTTAAAACGAAATTTATGGGCGTGAAAATTGGGTCGTTACAAGTTGGTATCAGAGCCCTGGTTTGAGGGATTCGGACACACCTTCGGGGGTGTCTGAACTCAAATCGAGGGATTAAAAGATTTTCAAAAAAAAATGTTTTCAAAAATTGAGAAAAGAGTTTCGAGAAAGAACGAAGTGTGTGATGTGCGCGACCGGCCGAGCTCAAGTAAGTATTCCCCAAAGTACCCATACAAGTTTATGTTATGTTTATCAGCTTTTGTAGAACAGCATGCTAGAATAGGACTAAGGATCTAGGAGTGATGCCTTATGTTCCTGCTTTATGTGTTTCAGTTGTATGAGAATTGCATGCTAGATATTGAGTAGACAGTAAGTATGATAGCCTGATTAGGTTATGCCTGATAGTATGAGTTTAGCACTTTATGCTAGCTCAGTTCCTGTAAGCAGATAGAGTTGATTGAGATTGCTACCCTTGTCTCAATGCTGCTTGCTTCGTGCTATGTGGAACTCTGAATAATGGGAGTTAGCCATTAGGCGAATGCATCACGTCACATGTGTTCAGGGTTGAATAATCTTAGAGTGCCGGATTTGATCCTACTGCGCAGCTCTTGTTTGAGTCCAACCATTGTAGGGACGAGTCGGGTACTCGAAGGATTATCTGAGCCTCGTCACATGTGATGGTATTCGGGTAATGGCTAATTGGCATTACAAGGAGGCCTGCAGCAGCTGAGGACTGGATAGAGTAGAATCAGAGATTTCCCTAGGGCAAGCCTAGAATGAGTATAGCAGTGATCAGCAGTAGTGAAAGGGATCTGGTGGATTCGAGGCATTCCTTGAAGAAGGTACGGATAGATGTGGAAGGTAGTATGGGCCCGTACTACTGAAAGTAGAGCATCCGTACCCGAACCAAGGAAGGCCAAGATAAGACCAGGGAACTTGTAGGTAGCAATGATCCCTCAGGAAGTATCAGTATCTCTAATGTTTGTTGTGATGTATTGCAGAATGGTGGTACTTCGATCGAGGCCAGTAGATGGCGGTTCAGGAGAGGGGTCAAGTTCGGGATCAGGTTCCGAGTCGGTAGATGAGGGACTACGCGAGTTCATCGCGTCAGAGATCACCAGAGGCATCCTTGAGTCGACCCCCATCCTCTTTGGGTCGATCAAGGAAGGGATCATGGAGTTGATGGAGGATCGCCTTCGGGCATTCCGGAGTGATATTGCATCTAGCCAGTCGGGATCTCGCACACTGTCCTTCAAGGACTTTAGGGGCAGTGGTGCGCCGGATTTCCATGGGGTGAAAGACCCCATTGCTGCCAGGCGATGGATTGTAGACATCGAGTATGCACAGTTGACTAGCTTCTGCCCCGAGGGGTCGAAGGTGAGGTATGCAGCAGGGTGTTTACGGGACCAAGCCCGGGATTGGTGGGAGTCAGTGGGTGACTCGTTGGGAGCCGCATCTATCGAGGCTATGACCTGGTCGGACTTTATGACCAAGTTCAGGGCAGAGTTTGCGCCGGCTATCGAGCTTCAGCAGCTGGCTAGGGAATTTCTAGACATGAGACAGACAACGGAGACTGTGGCGGAGATCACCGCCAAGTTCCGGGAGAGGGATTTGTTGGTGCCCCAGTATGCTGGTGACGAGGATATGAGGAGGACCCGTTATCATGATATGCTACGAGCTGACATCCGGGAGCATGTTAGCTTTTCGGCTTGCCCTACCTTGGACTCTATGATTGCCAGGGCGAGGGAGAGGGAGATAGATTTGGAGCATATCCGGAAACGGAAATCAAAGGAGGGTCAGACAGGAGGGGCTTCAGGGAAGAAGCCCAAGGGATCAGATGGTAGGCCGAAAGGCCAGTCCGGACCGAGCCGCTGCAGGAAATGCGGCAGGCCGCACGAGAGGGCGTGCAGGATGGGATCATCAGGCTGCTACAAGTGAGGCAAGTCTGGGCACATTAGCAGGGATTACACTGCTCCGGCAGCAGTTATTCAGACATCAGAGTTGCTGTGTTTCCACTGCAACCAGAGGGGCCACAAGAAGGCCAATTGCCCCCAGTTGACAGTTTCAGCACCGGTGAAGGCGCCAGCTCCAGCGACCCTGCGGATCATGGATGGCCGGCAGGGCAAAGCCGAGGCTCTAGTGGTGAGGAGCCGATCATTTCAGCTGACTACCGAGGAGGCACGCGCCGCACCCGATGTGGTGACGGGTATGATTCTTTCCCTCTATCTTATTTTTATGATGTTATGTTATTGATATGTGCTCCGTATGTATATGTATGCATTAGGATCGTTCCATGTGAACGGCCTTCCAGTTCAGGTGTTGTTCGACTCGGGTGCGTCCCGATCATTTGTTTCCCTTGCGCTTAGCAAGAAGTTTCATGAGTCATCGGGCGAGTTAGATTGCCCTTTGGAGGTGGAGATTGCTGATGATCGATCGATGCGAGCATCGATGGTATTTCGAGATTGCGTGCTGTGTTTGTTTGAGGAGTGCTACTTGGTAGATTTGGTTCCCATTCCGCTGCGTGGGAACAAGGTGATTATAGGCATGGATTGGCTGAGCCCTAATGGGGCAGTGATAGATTGCGCGCAGCAACTGGTGCGAGTCAGGACCCCAGGTGGGGGAGAGTTAGTGATTCATGGCGAGAGGCCACCTTGTGGACCCACTGTATGTTCACCAGCGAGGGCTAGGCGCTATCTTCAGCAGGGATGCGCAGGATATGTCGCGTATGTGATGGATACCCGGGAGGCGGGTAAGGCGACAGTGAGCGAGGTTCCGGTGGTTCAAGATTTTGCAGATGTTTTCCCGGAGGAGCTTCCTGGGATACCTCCGGAGCGACAGGTGGAGTTCAGGATTGACCTTGTTCCTGGTGCGGCCCCGATAGCCAAGGCACCGTATCGGTTGGCTCCTCCTGAGATGCAGGAGTTGTCTACACAGCTGCAGGAGCTGTTAGACAAGGGATTCATTCGACCGAGTAGTTCACCCTGGGGAGCTCCGATTTTGTTCGTGAAGAAAAAGGACGGGTCGCATCGGATGTGTATAGATTACCGGGAGCTGAACAAGGTAACGGTGAAGAACTGTTACCCGCTCCCGAGGATTGATGACCTCTTTGACCAGCTTCAGGGAGCATCTTGGTTCTCAAAGATTGATTTGCGTTCGGGATATCATCAGATGAGGGTCAAGGAGGAGGATACGCAGAAGACCGCGTTTCGGACGCGCTATAGCCACTATGAGTTCGTGGTGATGCCGTTTGGGCTCACCAATGCTCCTGCCGCATTGATGGACCTCATGAACCGCGTATGTAGACCGATGTTGGATCGGTCTGTGATAGTCTTTATCGATGACATCTTGGTTTATTCCAAGACTCAGGAGGAGCATGAGGAGCATCTGAGAGAGGTGTTGGAGACCCTGAGGAGGGAGAGCTTGTATGCTAAGTTCTCCAAGTGTGAGTTTTGGTTGCACGAGGTGCAATTTCTCGGACACCTTATCAACCAGGACGGGATTCTGGTCGATCCGGCCAAGGTCGAGGCCGTGATGAGATGGGAGGTTCCGAAGTCTCCATCTGAGATTCGGAGTTTCCTGGGATTAGCTGGCTACTATCGGAGATTTATTCAGGATTTCTCCAAGATAGTCGTACCCCTGACGCGGCTGACGAAGAAAGTCGTGGTCTTTCGGTGGGGACCCGAGCAGCAGGCTGCGTTTGAGACGCTGAGACAGAGACTGTGCGAGGCGCCGATCTTAGCCCTGCCAGAGGGCGTAGAGGATTTTGTGGTATACTGCGACGCGTCCATTCCGGGTTGGGCGCGATACTGATGCAGAGGGGGCATGTCATTGCTTACGCTTCGAGGCAGCTCAAGCCTCACGAGGCGAACTACCCGACGCGTGACTTGGAGTTGGGGGCGGTGGTTTTTGCCCTCAAGATTTGGAGGCATTACCTCTACGGGGTTCGATGTACCATCTACACGGACCACAAGAGTTTGAGGTACCTCATGGATCAGCCGAATCTGAACATGAGGCAACGTCGGTGGTTAGATGTGGTGAAGGATTATGATTGCGAGATCCTCTACCACCCGGGGAAGGCCAACGTGGTGGCCGATGCGCTTAGCCGCAAGGCGGCACCAATCAGGGATATGTGCATGAGGATGACCGTAGTGACTCCCTTGTTGGAGCAGATTCAGGAGGCCTAACAGGAGGCTATCAAGGAGGAACATCGGAAGAGTGAGCGTGTGGTGGGTCAGGTTTCCTCCTTTGATTATGATAGCTGAGGGCTTTTGACACTACACCGTAGGGTGTGGGTACCGTATCACGGAGGCGTGCGCCAGATTTTGATGGAGGAGGCGCACAAGTCCCGATTCTCTATTCATCCCGGGGCGACAAAGATGTATAGGGATCTTCGTCTAGATTATTGGTGGCCCTGCATGAAGCGGGATGTGGCATGGTACGTTGAGCGCTGCTTGACCTGCAGGAAGGTCAAGGCCGAACATCAGAGGCCGCATGGCAAGATGCAACCGTTGGATATTCCACTGTGGAAATGGGAAGATATCACGATGGATTTTATCACGAAACTTCCCAGGACCGCGCGTGGAGTGGATTCGATTTGGGTCATCGTGGATCGATTGACCAAGAGTGCTCACTTTATCCCGATTCAGGAGAGCATATTGGCCGAGAAATTGGCCGACATCTATATCAGGGAGATCGTGGCGCGACACGGGGTGCCAGTTTCAGTTATCTCGGATAGGGATGTGCGTTTAACTTCCAGGTTTTGGAAGAAATTTCATGACAAGTTGGGCACTCGTTTGCATTTTAGCACCGCCTTTCACCCGCAGACGGATGGTCAAAGCGAGTGGACCATCCAGACTTTGGAGGATATGTTGCGGGCATGCGTGTTGGATTTCGGTGGTAGCTAGGATACCTATCTTCCCCTGGTCGAGTTCTCCTACAACAACAGCTACCACGCGAGTATTGACCGTTCCCCATTTGAGATGTAGGACGACACCCCAGAATGGCTGTACCGGGTAGTCAGGCACCCCAGAATGGCCTGGCAGTATGTATGTTATGTGTTTGTATGGTATGTGGTACGATGGGGAAACTCACTAAGCTTTGTGCTTATGGTTTTTAGTTTTGGTTTCAGGTACCTCCTCAGCTAGGGGAAAGGAGTCGGCGCGGTAGCAGCATGTCACACACACACTCTCTGGTTTCCGCATTTACGAGATTCTCTGGGATTTATACTCTGATATTTTGATTGATTGTATGATTTGGCTTTTAGACATGGTTTACGTTGTGTCATGGTTTGATCAAACAATGTTTTTAATTATTAATGTTTTCTAAAGTAATGTTTTAAAATGAAATTTTTGGGCGTGAAAATTGGGTCGTTACACACCGCCATATTATACAACATGCATCAATGTTAGACCCTCCATACATCCATGCTAGTCACCTCACCACTCTCTCTCCCCTCTCTTCTTCTACTCTCGGCTGAAGACAAGACACACACACACTACACCAAATTCTCTCATAACACTCTCAAGAATCATCCTACTCCTTCCATCAAAAATCTCGAAATTTTCCTTGTATTTCAAGAGGGTTTTCACAAGATAATCATCACTTCTTGGTAAGTATTTACAAATCCAAGTTCTATAACTCCATTCTCATGTTAGATCACTCTTTTAAGCAAAGTTTTTGGTGATCATACTCCTAGAAATCTTCTTAAGTTCGAGATCTACTCAAGGGAGTTTGCGAGGGCCAAAAATTACTTCATCTCTTTCCACTTCTTCTTCAAAAACTGAAACATAAAGCAAAGGTGAGTTCATACCCCCTTGTATTTGGTTTTCATATGATTTTTTGGGGAGAATGCAAGTAAAATGTGTAGATCTATGTGTTATGTGCATGTTTTGTGTGAATTCTTAGTTTATTTGGTAATAATGTGTTAGATCCTAGAAAATCTTGAAATTTTAAACATTATATAGCAAAGATCTATGAACTATGACATTATACATCACATTATCAATCCAAAACGATTACATGTTTAAGATACAAAAGATTCCAACAAAAACTTTGTTCAATGTCAAAATTGTCAAGAAAACAAAAGATCAGGGTAAAAAGTGACATTTACGTTTTTATAAGGGCCAAACAGGTCCTACATGTATAAAAAGGTATTTTTATGTTAAACATACTTTAAAAAGGGCCAAAAAGGCAAATTTAAGCTTATTGGAACAAAACTATTGGGCCTTACGGCTTTAGGCCCAATTTGTGAAAAATAATGAAGTTTGGGGTTAAAAATGTTATTTGGTCAAAGTTTAAGTCATAAATGTAAATAAACCAAATTTAGGGGTGAAAATAACATTTATTTTCAAATTGGACCAAAAATGTAAAATTTTCCAAAATTGGGCCGAAAGTGTAAATTTTTACCAATAAGGGGCTGAAAATGCACTTTTCTGCAAAACAGGGTTCTACATGTGAAAACATAACTTTTTGGGCTAAAACTGTAAATTTTTAGACATTTGGGACAAAATTGCAAATTTTTATAACTTATGGACTAAAGTGTCATTTTTACAAAACTTTGGGCCTTAATTAAAAATTGGAGGATTATTAGCCAAAAATGTCACTTTTATAAAAAGAAAAGTTCTTATTATCAATCTAGTAAACCTTGAGTTAAAACAAACATTGGAACAAAACGAATGAACGTAAGACATCGATAACTATTTATTGGGCTTAATAATCATGTTACTTAGCCATTGGGCCCTAAGGGCCAAATTAAGTGTATATTGAGCCCAATGTGTTCCATGACGTGTTTATATTGGGTCTTGCGACCCACTTACATGTTAATTGGGCCTAAGTTATGGACTATATGTTTATTGGGCCTTTGTGGCCCATATACATGTCTATTGGGCCCAAATTACCCTCTTACATGTTATTGGGCCTTTGTGATCTAATTACATGCTAACTGGGCTTGGAATGGAATTCATATGCTAGCGGATCATAACTATACCGTTGCATAGTCATTAAACTTTGTATACTTATATATGTACCGTTTGAATACAAAAACATACCACGTATCCATAAACATTAAACATAGTACAAAAGGGGTTGAGAATCTAGTGAGACATGTCGGTTGACACCTCTTATTGTACAATCATAGTCTGTAGTTATAATTAGAGTTTCCTTGTAGGAAAGCGGGAGTTTGTGTATAGATCTATACGGGGTGACCCCCACACCTTAGCTGCTCGCTACAACTAGACTAGGCCAGTTTAGGGCGACAAAATCCTTAGCAAGACCGGCATTTGGAAAAATACCAAGACGGGCGACCTAGTCATTATCATGCATGGTTATAACGGCTCATATGGGGAATCAATACCAAAAAGTTTAACCTTTTAAAGATAAACTCTTTGATTGTGACAATGAAAAAAACCTTATTTAACGATACAAGAATCTAGACGTTGTTATAAAACAGAAAATATCGGATTTTCTGGGGAAGTTATTCATATACACTTATCATTTATTCAAAATACAATGAATCTAAACCACACTTATATAAGTTATAACTATGAAGTTCACACATGCATTTATACTTGATTTTCACATCATTTTCAGACATTTTACAGAAAATATCGGATTTTCTAGGTTTTTATGAAAGATACAAAGACTTTTACTCAAACATACTTATGAACTCACCAACATTATATATGTTGACCCTTTTCAAAATAACTTGTATTTTCAGGAAATCGTTAAGCTGGAAGAATTGCAAGAGTGTATGGTTTCGTTTTATGTAATAACACTTATCGTACTTTTAACAATATGAGCTTATGTATTTTAACAATGTACTTGATGTGAACAATTCTAGTTGTAATATGTAATGTTGGTGATGATCATGTTATGATTCATCGTTATTCATTGTGATGATTATTCAATTGTTAGTCACACGAGCCCCCGGACGTTTCCGCCTTCTGGTTCGAGGGTGTGACAGGTTGGTATCAGAGCAATGTTTATAGTGAACTAGCATATCTAACCATACATGATATGCAACTATAAACACAACGGGACTAAATAACTATGAAGAAAACAAAAGTTTCACACTTATGTGCGTATATTAGGATAATAACCTAACAATTATTAATAAAAGCTTCTGGAGGAAATTGAACACTATGATTAAACCTAGGCAGTTATGTAGCCATATTAGGGATAAATATAGCCTGATCAACTATATTTATTCAGAATATGACCAACATGTGTTCGGGAGTAATCACAACGGGAAATGAATCCAAAAGCCTACCCCACTCTCCAATAACTCTAGGAAACCCAAAATACAAATAACTAAAAATATACTATAGAAATAATCAAAACATGACTTGTTCCCGCGCCCCGTGCAGTCACCATGGATGGTGGTCAGCAAGGGGTACACTTCTACCAAGCGCTAGTGGCTCAAGGAGTGCTTGAGGAGGATCCGGAAAGGGAACAAGGGGGAGCCCATGACGTTGGACCCGATGAGTACACTAGTACCGACTATGAGTTTAAAAGGTCTGAAGAAAACCCCGAAGGAGACCCTGCCATGGGTCCGGAGGTGGGACCCGGAGTGGAACCAAAAGAGTATGTGGTAACTGATTACGAGTATGGCGAATCTAACCAAGAGTTAGATGAAGGAAAGGACCTTGAGGAGACACGTAGTGAACCCCACCTATCGAAATCCACATCAGATCCATGCACGGTTCAGAAGGGTGATACAGACCATCTACGCTCTCTCGAGGAACAAATAATCAGCCTCAAACTTCAACTTTTTACAGCCGAAGCAAGAGCTGTACGAGCCGAGAAAAGGGTAGAGGTAATTACCCAAGAGGTGAATGAACTGGCTGAACTCCTGATACATCAGCTCGACGATCGAGTGTCATCGTCATCACTATTGATGGGATTTTCCCTACTACTTGCTATATAGGTCTCACTATATGTAGTATAAGTCATATCTCCTACTAATATTATGTTTCTTCTAACGCATACCACCCTATGTACTATCGACTCTATGTTTAAGTGATTACACTACTCATAGGGTCGTCATGCCGCCAAATTTTATAGTTCTATGTACTGTATGCCTTCTGGCAAATTTTCATGTATCAAAACTATTAGTATTAATGAAAATGCTTTATGTTTTATCATGAAATTGTTATCTACTATGTGTGTTTACCTCCTTGTTTTATGCCAATGTGTGAAATTACTTAAGTACATGCTATACCCCTTGTCTATAGGATCACAAACTCACAAAAACCATAGACACTCAACATCTTTCTGTTCCATGACAGAAAGATGCCTCAAAGATCCAACCATGGGAACAACGCAACACCAACCCACCGGAAATAAACTCAGTTGCATTCCAGGAAATAGTGTCCGTTGCGGTCACTACAACACTTGTGCAGATTTGCAATGGAAACAATGGAGAAGGCAACGGGCAGGGAGCCGGAAGCACAAATCAAGGCACAAACCACGGAGCCGCATGATCATGCACCTACAAGGATTTCACCAACGCCAAACCTCAGACCTTTAATGGGACAGGAGGCGTCATAGCCCTAAAGAGATGGATCGAGAAAGTAGAGTCTGTTTTTGAAATTTGCGGGTGTCCGGATGAGTGTAAGGTCAAATTCGCAGCCTGCACGTTCGTTGACCAAGCTCTCTCCTGGTGGAATAGCCACGTAGAGGCCATGACACTCCCGGTGGCGAACGCGATGCCTTGGGAAGAGCTGAAGGAGATGATGCTGGCAGAATATTGTCCTAGATGTGAGGTTCAGAAGATGGAACAAGAGTTGTGGAACCTCACGGTACAAAACCCCAATACCGACGCATACATATCCAGGTTTAGTGAGCTATCGCTTCTGTGTCCTGGAATGATCACCTCAGAAGAGAAAAAGATTGAAAGGTTTATCTGCGGACTGACTGAACCTATCCAAGGGAATGTCATTGCAACAAACCCTAAGACGTTTGATAGTGCCAAAATATTGGCCAAGAAACTGTATGATCATAGCAATAAGAAGGGTGCCAAGACAGTGGAAGTGAGGGTTAAGAAGGAATAACAGAAAAAGAAGGGGAAAAACAACAAGAAAAGAGGGAAGCAAAACTCGGATTTTTCTAAGTAGCAACAAATGGTGTCTGTCCATGCTGCAACACAAGCTACTGCCACACCACATGCTCCAGCCTCATCCACGCCAAATGCTTCCAAACAATACTCGGGAGATCTCCCCAAGTGTAACAAATGCAACTTCTTCCATCACTGGGAGTGCAAAGAGATGAGCTGCACAAGGTGCAATTGGAAAGGCCATACAACGAAGTATTGTAGGACTCAGCTTCAATAGAACTAGATGACACACCACAACAATAACAAAAACAACAATACCAATACTGGAGCTAGCTATACCTGTTACAGATGTGGGAAAACTGGGCATATTAGGCGAAACTGCCCCAACACGAACAATCAGGGGACAGGAACAGCAGGGAGAGTACTGACAATGGGTCAGGGTGAAGCAGTGCAGGACCCAGCCGTTGTCACCGGTACGTTCCTACTTAATGACTCATATGCATGCATCTTATTTGATAGCGGAGCAAAGCGAAGTTTTGTGAGTGATAAGTTCAAATACTTACTAAAACAACAACCCCAAAAGCATAATGAAGCCTTCACTGTGGAAATGGCTAATGAGAAGACTAAATCAACTAAGGATATCTATGTGGGGTGTACACTAACTCTAAACAATCACAGCTTCCAAATAAACTTAATGCATGTAAATATTAGGAGTTTTGATGTGATCATCGACATGGATTGGTTAAGCCCCCATCATGCCGATATTATGTGTCACGAGAAGGCCGTTCACCTTCATCTTCCTAACCACGAAACCCTAATAATCTACGGAGATAAACCCACGCAAACATTTGCCTTATCTCGAGTATCAAGGCGCAAAAGTGTCTACAAAAGAAGAACTATGCATTCGTTGCGCACGTGGTGGATAAAACCAAAGAGGAAGCGAGCATTCACGACATCCTAGTAACGTGTGATTTCCCAGATGTGTTTCCAGAAGATCTTCCGGGAATACCCCCAGAACAACAAATCGAATTCCGAATCGACCTAGTGCCTAGAGCCACTCCAATCGTCAAATCACCCTATAGGTTGGCTCCTGCAGAAATGCAAGAATTATCAAGCCAACTGAGCAAACTCCTGAATAAAGGATTTATCAGACCCAGCTTCTCG
Organism: Lactuca sativa; assembly: GCF_002870075.4. Lineage (NCBI taxonomy): Eukaryota > Viridiplantae > Streptophyta > Magnoliopsida > Asterales > Asteraceae > Lactuca > Lactuca sativa. Next base: position 18,484,902 of record NC_056625.2, on the reverse strand, counting down.
CCATGGGGATCTCCGGTTCTTTCGTTAAACATAAAGGCGGATCCTTTAGGATGTGCATCGAATATAAGGAATTAAATAAGCTCACCATCAAAAACCGGTATCTACTTCCACAAATCGATGATCTATTTGACCAGCTCCAAGGCGCTAGTTACTTTTCTAAGATAGATCTAAGATTTGGTTATCATCAACTCAAAGTCCGAGAAGAGGACATTCCTAAGAATGCTTTCCGAACTTGTTACGGTCATTACGAATTCGCCATAATGCCCTTCGGTCTAACGAATGCCCCCGCTTCATTTATGGACCTCATGAATCGAGTCTGCCGCCCATTCCTTGATAAACTCGTAATCGTTTTCATCGATGATATTCTTGTGTACTCTCGAAGTGAAGAAGATCATAGCTAACACCTCCGAAAGATTTTAGAAATCCTGTGGGCTGAAAAGCTGTATGCGAAACTCTCTAAGTGTGAATTTTGGCTCCATAATGTAAACTTTATGGGCCATGTAGTCAGTCAAGAAGGAATACACGTGGACCCCTCCAAGATCAAAGCAATCAAGAGCTGGGTAACTCCGGTAATGCTAACGGAAATTCGCCAATTCTTAGGTCTCCCAGGCTACTACCCAAGATTCATGCAGAACTTCTCTAAGATAGCCAAACCCCTCACCACATTGACTCAGAAAGGCATACCTTTCAACTGGACCGAGAAGCAAGAAATTGCCTTCCAATCTTTGAAGCAAGCCCTCTGTAGTGCTCCAGTGCTATCCTTGCCGGAGGGAACTGAAGACTTTATAATTTACTATGATGCTTCGAATCAAGGATTAGGTTGTGTCTTCATGCAATGAGAGAGGGTAATCGCTTATGCATCCAGACAACTGAAAACTCATGAAGTAAATTATACCACACATGATCTTGAACTGGTGGCGGTGGTCTTCGCCCTAAAAATTTGGATGCACTACCTCTATGGTACCAAGTGCACCATCTTTACAGACCACAAGAGCCTCCAAAACATTCTAAATCAAAAGGAACTAAACATGAGGCAATGGAGATGGTTTGAACTGTTAAATTATTATGAGTGTGAAATCAAATACCACCCGGGCAAGGCTAACGTAGTAGCCGATGCCCTGAGCCGAAAGGAGTATTCAAGTTGTCGTGTGAAGACCCTGTTAATCACCATCCAGTCTCATCTAGCCTCACAGATCAAGGAAGCCCAATTGGACGCATTGAAGCCAGAGAATGTCGCTAGTGAATCGCTACGAGGAATGGAGAAGGAGCTCGAAGTCAAAGACGACGGAACCTACTACTTCATGAATAGAATATGGGTTCCTAAAATTTGGGGATTTAGAGAGACAGTCATGCATGAAGCCCACACGACGTGATATTCTATTCATCCGGGGTTAGACAAAATGTATTTGGATATCAAGAAGCAATATTGGTGGCCTAATATAAAGGCAGAGATAGCCACTTTCGTGGGCAAGTGCCTTACTTGCGCCAAGGTGAAAGTAGAATACCAAAAGCCCTCGGGATTGCTGCAGCAACCAATGATACCCTAGTGGTAATGGGAGAGGATTACCATGGACTTCGTGACAAAATAACCTAAGACAACTGGCGTATTGGATGCAATATGGGTAATTGTAGATAAACTAACAAAATCCGCTCATTTCCTGCCAATAAAAGAATCCTACAAGATGGAAAAGCTGACCCGAATTTACATCAAGGAGGTTGTGAGACTCCATGGAGTGCCAGTATCTATTATCTCGGATCGAGATAGCATATTTACTTCAAGATTCTGGAAATCTCTTCAGAAGGCAATGGGGACATAGCTAGATATGAGCACCGCCTACCACCCACAGACAGATGGTCAGAGTGAGCGCACCATCCAAACTCTAGAAGATATGCTCCGAGCTTGCGTGATAGATTTCCGCAGGTCATGGGATACCCACTTGCCTCTAATTGAATTCTCTTATAACAACAGTTACCATATGAGCCTCAAGGTTGCTCCCTTCGAGGCTATTTATGGTCGTAAATGTAGATCTCCCCTATGTTGGGCTGAGGTGGGTGACACTCAACTAGCAAAAGGGAAATTGCCAGTCAGTGCTCTTACAAGACCCAAAATCATTCATGAGACAACCGAAATCAAAGCTCGACTTCAGGCATCGCGAGACTGACAAAAGAGCTATGCTGACAAGCGGCGAAAGCCACTAGAATTTCAAGTCGGGGATCACGTGCTATTAAAGGTTTCTCCATGGAAGGGAATGATTCGATTTGGGAAAAGAGGAAAATTAAACCCGCGATACATTGGACTGTTCGAGATTCTTGCCCGTATTGGTCCAGTGGCTTACAAGCTGCAGCTACCTATCGAGCTCAGCAACGTACACCCAGTGTTCCATGTCTCAAATATGAAAAAGTGTCTATCAGATGAAACCCTTGTCTTCCCTTTAAAAGAGATTGAGATAAACGAGAATCTCCTATTCATCGAAGAACCAGTCGAAATTATGGATAGGGAGGTGAAGCATACAAAGCAAAGTCGCATCCCGATCGTGAAGGTTCGATGAAGCGCAACACGTGGACCGAAATTCACGTTGGAATGTGAAGACCAGATGAAGCAGAAGTACCCTCACTTATTCTTCCCTTCACAAACCAAGTTTTCAAAAGAATTTCGGGAAGAAATTTCCTTTAACAGGGGGATGATATCACAACTAGCATTTTAGCTAGGAAATTCTATTCCTGTGTAATCATCCAACTATTGTAAATCATATACTCTAAGTAAATCTCACACAATGCTCATTAGATTCATCAATCATGTTCAACAAAGAGACTAAAAACCCTAAGAATCCCGGTTTGAGTCCATATCGGATTAGAATTTCCTTAATGGACCTAATGGACCAATAAGCACCCAATTCAACTTTATTGGACTTAGAAGCCCTAATTGGACCCAATTCATAAATCTAAATCATTTTTGGGCCATTGGGACCTAGAATGATTCATTCTAACCCTAATGGGCCTTATTGGGCCATAACTAATCCAATTAACCTTAGTGAGCCGTAAGCCTATTCTTATATTCTATTTGGGAAGTGAATGCTTCCAAGGGCCCAATGGGCTGAAAATTTTTATGTGTAGGATCCAAATATCCTAACTAAATTTAATGGGCCCAAACTACTCAACCCTTTTTCCTTGGCCCAAAATCTCGGCCCATGTATAAAAAAAGTGAAAAGGGGGGGGGGGGGGTTGACTTTGGAGGTGCCACCTCCATATTATACAACATGCATCAATGTTAAGACCCTCCATACATCCATGCTAGTCACCTCACCACTCTCTCCCCCCTCTCTTCTTCTACTCTCGGCTGAAGACAACACACACACTACACCATATTCTCTCAAAACACTCTCAAGAATCATCCTACTCCTTCCATTAAATCTCGAATTTTTCCTTGTGTTTCAAGAGGGTTTTCACAAGATAATCATCACTTCTTGGTAAGTCTTTACACATCCAAGTTCTATAACTCCATTCTCATGTTAGATCACTCTTTTAAGCAAAGTTTTTGGTGATCATACTCCTAGAAATCTTCTTAAGTTCGAGATCTACTCAAGGGAGTTTGCTAGGGCCAAAAATCACTTCATCTCTTTCCACTTCTTCAAAAACCGAAACATCAAGCATAGGTGAGTTCATACCCCCTTGTTTTCGGTTTTCATATGATTTTTGGGGGAGAATGCAAGTAAAATGTGTAGATCTATGTGTTATATGCATGTAGAGGTGCTTTAATATCCCTAATTAGAGGTGCTTTAATATTACTTTTTTCATTCAATCTTTTGTTTATTCGATAACTCAAAGTGAAGTTTAATAGATAAGTTTAAACAAACCCCCATCCCAATTTTTCGTTTTCGTTTCATTTAATTTAATTTGTTACTAGTCATACATGTTCTTTGAAAGTTCATACATGTTCTCCGAAAGTTCGACACCCTTATCTGCCACAACTATACTATATCGATCAGGTTCGTTGTATCTATGTATTGTCATGATAGACTAAGGATCTATAAATTTAAAACCTGACATCTTTTAGTATATAAATACACATCAAGTTTTTGGTATCGTTGTTGGGGAACAATTTAATCTATTTTCACTTTTATTAATTGTGTAAAATATTTAGTAGGTTTTAGTTTTCTTTTTCATTTTCTGAATTCATGATATTTGCTACACGAAATCCAACGTACCAAGACGTGAGTTTTGCTGAATCCATATTCAATTTTATTTTACGTTTTGTTTAATTTTATGCTTGGTTTATTTTTGTAATTGTAGTTAATGCCCATGGAATTCACTTTGAGTATGACATCACCATTCGAAGATCCTGAACGAGAACTTCAAACAAGACAAAGGGAGAAGGGATCAATAGGAAGTAACTTTATCAGAAAAAAGTCATCCCGAATCAAAAGGCGACCAAATCTAGCAAGAAGACATGGCTGACGCACTGAAACTAGAAGAGTACGTCATCCAAACAAGATATGGCGTCGAAACCAAATTGGTTCGACCGGTTATCCCACCTACAACCATTTTTCGATCTCAAAAGACAGTTCTTGAACATGCTAAAGGAGACATTTTTCTTTGGAAAATACCACGAGGACGCCAACAAGCAAATTGGCGAAGTGGTAGAGATTACAAATTATTTCAATATTTCAGGTGTGTCGAAGGACGCAATAATGTTGCGTGTGTTACTCATTTGTCATGTCATCCAAACTTGACTGTTCGTGTCTTGAGTTCTTGATGAATTCAACTTGAAACCAATAAGGTAACACTTCTTTCTTTCTTTGATTAGTTATTAACAATTCTGATATCAAACTACACTTGGTCCTTGTTAATTGTTACCCTCCAATCGGCTTCCATTTGAGGATTTTGTCACTATTCTGAAATTGGTTAAATATGAGATAAGTCATAAATTTGAAATTTGTTAGGCACTACTTTGAAATTTGTTAAATCATAAATGTTATGATATATCAATGTGTTTATTATAGCATCCCGTGTTCTAAAATTCTGGCTTTGTGACTATCGTTTATACTATAAAGCAATATACATTCAGTAGGTTTGAACCGGAAACCCACAGGCTCAAACCAAAAACCTAAAAAAACTGACTGAAATAAAAACCAAACCTATACGTTTTTTTTTTTCTTTTTGGAATGGCTGAATTTTTATAAAAAACAAAAAAGTCTTAACAATAACTTAAAGATGAAACATAACTACTACATCATAAAGTTCAAAATGGGGTTCTGAAGCCATAAATTCCACGGAATAAAGAATTTATGCTTCCGATGGACCACCTAATTAAAAGAAAAAACAACAATATCTTCAAATAACCTATCTTGTATATGTCTCGATTGGTCAAACACACACTTATTTTTGAAATTCCATACGGACCACCAGTTCGTATAGATAATAGCTTCCAAGATATCCTTCCTATTCATACTTGAATGAATAGCTTCAAAAAACAAAGACATCCCATCTATTGAAATTAACTTAGACATGTCAATATCAAAACCAATATGGGTTTTCAAACAAAAAAACTGACTTATACAATTTGAGTTTAGATTTAATAAAATAAACAACCTAAACCGATCCATGTTCATCTCTAACTCTAGGCCTTGGGGGTTTTCATTGTTAGATACGGCCATTATTAAAACATTTTCCATTCTAGACCAAAAGCATCTCACTAATCGCACATAAACTTACATCCTTCCTATTTATACTTAAATGAATAGCCTCCAAAAACAAAAACATCCTATCTTGAAATTAACTTAGACATGTCAATATCAAAACCTATATGGGTTTTCAAACCAAAAAAGTTGACTTATACAATTTGAGTTTGGATTTAACAAAATAAACAACCCAAACCGATCCATATTCATCCCTAACTCTAGATCCTTAGGGTTCTCATTGCTATATAGGACCATTATTAATACATTTTTCATTCTAGACCAAAAGCATCTCACTAATCGCACATGAACTTATATCCAATTCTAATCACATTTCAGTGCAACCATCCAAGAGATAAAAGTGGACTGTATTCGAAGTTGTTTTTTAATGGATTGTCTTGGGGCTTGGGCTACTTACAGGCTATGATCAAATATATTCAAAGATCACTCGAAATTTAAACATATATCTGAAATCAAATAAAAAACTAAGTTAGTCCTTTTTGATGGTATTAAAAAGGTTATAATAATTCAACATACAAGGCACCATACATTTACGAACACATTTGGATTTCTTTACATTAATGCAACTCAACCATATAATATAAAATCCACAATTCTTGATTCTAGTTCATGTTTGTTATCGAAAACAAACATTATTTATAGGTAAGATATGATTAATGCGTAAGTGTCAATGTTTCCAAAAATAACAAGGGCCCCACATCAAATGCAATTGGGCCAAGTTGAACTAAAATAAGACTATATCCATGCAACCTGGATGGCCAATACATCATCAAGTAATGAACCAACCCTCATTCATATGTATCCATACTTTCTTTATTAATTATTACTTTTGCTTTCTTGAATAAATAACCCTTTTTTTTTTTATTCTATCAGATACAAGTTACAATAATAATATTGTTATTTTAATAGATAAAATAGGTACTATGGTAATCTTACATTAAAAGAAGGGTGTTTTACCTTTGAGTTATTATTGGCAACTCAAAGTTTAATGCTTAATTTTCCAATCAAAGACAAAAAAAAGACACTTGTATTAGAGCATTAGGCATGAGCCTGTTGAGATTGTGTTATAACACCAAAGGGAAAATGGTGTTTATGGTGTTATGACGATGTTATGAGGAGGTTAAGAGGAGAAAAATAGAGAGAGAAGAAACGTGCAGCCAATCAATGTTTTCGTTCTAATATGTCATAACACCAACAAGATATGCCATAACACCAAGAGGGAAACGGTGTTTATGATGTTATGAAATGCCACATCAGCAAAATATTAATTCTCGTTGCCCATTGCATATGCTCTTAGCCAGTAATCTATTTAAAAGCATGGATATTTTTGTCATTTTAGTGTTTATCCTTTTCTAGTGTATTGTTTTCCTCCCATGGACACATGTATATCTCTTCTGCAAAACAAAGCAATTGTCATCTCAAGAAACCCTAATTTATAGCTCACTTATGCTTATCCATTTGGTTATCTATCTTCAACCCATCTCGATTCAACTTCATTCTTTGATACTCATTTCATAAAATTACCTTCTTGCTTTAATGTTCGAACAATCTTCCCCGTTCCCTATGTTTGGGGAATCAAAGCTTTAATAAGGTAACATTCAATTCTTGCTTTCCGAATATCGATTGTTTTTGTCAATGTTTAAATTTGCATTTTATGACTATTTGGATTCTGTTTCCTTATGCTTTCGTTTACTTTCATGACGAAAATCATACCTTCGTATCCAGTTTACTTCAGGCACTTACGAAAATTACCCAAAAATGAGGTTTTCTCGATCACATGATCAAAATATATGCTGAGTTCGTTTTAATTGCTTAAATTGACTTGGTTGTGATCAACATATTCATTCAAGTTGTGTTGATTGTTTACATCTTGCTTACAACAATGAACTTGTGTCGATCATATAATTGTATATGCGAATATAAACCTTTGAATATTACAAGTAAAAAGTACTTGTTCTATCCCACAACACCTTTTTAGCATTCTCCTTTTCGAAGTTCATGTTTAATAGGCCCTTTTTTAATTGAAAAATTAAAAAGCAACCTCTTAATTTTTAGATAAAAAGTGTCTTACAGCCTCTTAAAAAATACCTCTTGATTCTTTATTTACCTCTTAAAAGTTCAATGTGTTTGCGTATCTGAGAAAAACCAATTATGCCCTAAAAACACGAAAACACGGAAACCTTCGACGCCCAAATCTTCTCCCGTCTACCCCTTTCTCCTCCATCTTCAATATCGCGTTCGCCTCCCTCCATTCTGCAAAGCTGCCACCGCTCGCTCCCCCTCCACCTCCGGCAGCCTCGCCAGCCCCGCCTCCGCCAGCTTCTGCAGGTAAGAGTTTTGCTTTTCTTTTCATCTGAAAATCGAGTTGAAGATGTTTTTCTTCCTGAAAATCGACTATCAGATGTTTATTTTTTTCTTCCTCTGAAAATCGAGTTCAAGATACTAGGGCTGTTTTGGTTTTGGCTTTTATTTCCCGAAGTAAGATTTTCGTTTCTTGATGCAGATGGTCAGTTTTTTTTTTCTTCTGAAATCAGATTAAAGTTTGAAATGTTCATTTTTCTGAGATCATATGTTCTTGATGTTATGCTGAAATCTGATGCTATGTGATGCTGAAATCAGATGCTATGTGCTTTGTTTTGATGTTAGTGAAAAACAAGTAGTAGATGGGGATAATTAAACAAACATTTTATATTGCCTACCATGTGTTTGCTGAATTGCTTAAACCAGGGGCTTGAATTGCCAAAAAAGGGTTTCAAATCTATATTTATTCATAATATTTTACTAGTCTTTAATTGTTACAGGGATTTCAGCCAAGTTCAAAACATTAAAAATAGTCTGTGCCACTTTCTATTTTTGTTATTCAAGAGGAAGTTGAAGTTGACAATTCCTTGAACATTCATTAATTTTGCCATTAAGTGTTCGATCATTTGCTTGAACGAGTCTTATTATATCACAAGTTACAAAGTCTTGGCTTCATCATTAGAAGATCAGTATATTCTAATTTTTATGCAAAACTGCAAGTACAATTTCTATGAAGAACAACTAGTATTTTCATGTGTACGCCAATGAAATGGCATTGTATATTGAAAAATTTACCTTAGTTATAACATTGCTATATATGAGATTTGCTTTCTCTTTTATTATCAATTGAGTCAGCTCATGTTGCATATGAAATTTCTATGTATGATCTCTTTCTTAACTCATATATGAATCAATTATCTGCACTTTACATTTCTTTTCCCTTTTTATGTTACAAAGTTAGCAAACTACATTATGATTTCAACTTCAATACCAATTACCAATACAAATCCTTAAATTTTAACGGGTGCATTTTGATTTTCATTGTAGAAAGCATGAAATTGGTAGCTACGTATCCAACACATGGAAAGTTGGAAACAATTCTCATTCGGGCTTAACGACATAAACACAAGTGATGTCACCATTCGTCTGAGAAACACCAAAGGAAGACCCGAAGTGTTCCATTTGCATTCATCAATCCTCAAAGATAAAAGCAAATATTTTGCAGATACACTTTCTGATCCAAATTGTGGTGATTCTATTGATATCTACTGCTTAGATTCCAACTATGAACACCATGTTGACCTCTTGAAACGTCTCTATCTTCCCAAAGATTCTCTTTTAGAATCATGGAATTCTGTCCACTCTGCTCTTGGTGTTCTTGAATTAGCGACAGAGTTCAACTGTCACGAAATCATTGAAAGCTGTGTTCAGTATTTAGAAGCTGTCCCATGGGAAGATAAAGAAGAAGAATTAATCTTGAAAGTAGTTCCTAAACTGGGTCCATTAGCAATGCCCGTATTAGCTAGAGTTGACCCTGTTGACTTTTCCTCTACAAAAAACGTTTTCCTTTCTGCTATCCGATTTGCCACCTCAATTGTTTCTCCATCCGCTCCATTTGGCGATGAGTTGAAAACTTCAGCTCAAGAACAATTGGAGTACATGTTAGGCGATGATGATGAAGAGATCCCTTTAGTCATAGCAGATGAAGAAGTCAAATCAGAGTCAACGAAAGGACTCATGAACATTTCTTCTTCATTTGAAAAAGAGTTGTCTTGTTTACTTTCAGAGACCGAATATGAAGTTACAGAGAAGAAAGTAATGCAGTCACTTTCAGATCTTGGATGGATTTGCAACATTCTTTCCAAAATGGACCTCATGAAAGAGTTTGTTGACCAATGGATTGACCTTTCAGATAGAGTGATTGGGGTTATGGAGGACAAGATATTGAAAAATGGAATGTGGGATTTGAAATTGAAGATTATAGAGTTAACAGGGAAGGTTTTAGATGCGGTTGGATATGGGAATGTGATCATGCCAGCTGTACGTAGAGTGGAGTTAGTGAAAACATGGCTTCCTTATATCAGAAAGATGAAACCAGTTCTTGATTCTATTGGGGATAATGAGAGTGGATTTCCTTACAAGATGGATGATGATTTGTGTCAAAGCATTGAAGGGGCAATTGTGGCATTGTTATCAGCACTTCCATCGAATGATCAGGCTGATATTTTAGCAGACTGGATGAGTGGGGAGCAAGAGCAAGTGAGGTATCCTGATTTGAGTGAAGCTTTTGAGATTTGGTGTTATAGGACTAAATCTGCAAAAAGAAGATTGGTGGAGGGGTTGGATAGACTTGGTAAAAGTAAAACTACTGTGAGCTTGTGATCACAAACTGAAACTGGTTGCTATTGTGGTTGTAAGTTTATATCGATATGTTGAAAAGGTTACAGAAAGATTTACTTGTTGAGTTGTTTGCAATTTCTTGTTGCTAATTGAAGCCTTTTTTATCGAGTTCCTGGATTGTTTCTTATTAATGGTGATGCCATTGTCATATATATTTACTTTGAAACATGAAATGATCTGTTAATTAGATGCTTCAATGGTAGTGATATGTAGTTTTTTTTTATTATCTACTATAAAGCAAGCGAATTGGTTGAGTCTTGCATTTTAAGAGGTGCAGATTTTAATAACTCAAAACACAAACATTTTATGCATAGTTGAAATAGACACGATGGAGTCCAGTTTCAGGATGTCTTCTTCTTTTGGTGGAATCTTGTTTTTTTGTTCTATCTAACAAATCTATCAACATGAATTCCATTCCATATAGAGGGAGGTTAACTTTTTTGAAATGGGAAGTTTGCATTTGGTTTGGTTTTTGTGGTTCATCATTTTTTTTAAGTTCCAAGTTTTATTTTTGTTTTATGTTTAATTTTGATTTGGTGGTGGTGGTGTTTGCCTAATGTGGTGACCGAAGAAGAAGAAAGAGAGAGGCAGAGTAAATTTGCGAGAGAAAGAGGAACCAGAGAATGGTCATGGTGCACATTCTGAACATGTTATTGTGAATATAGGTGTATGGTTGTACATAAGTTTTAAATGGGTTCAACCTTTGTTAATTTTGTAACAATAAAATAAATAAATTAATAACCATTTAAAAACTACAGAAAAATAATCAGGAAGGATCATAGTCTTTTTAAGTTGACTTGAGACCAAATATGAAAAAAAAGACACCACGAGAATGGTCCAAATGCAAAAAAAAGAGACACAACATGTAATTTTCAGTAATTCTTGAACAATATATAAAGCGATAATTTTACAAGGATTAATTACAATCAGTACAAATGAAATATTTCATAGAAATGATCAAGTTTTTACGTTTTTGAAAAATGACATCTTTTTCCATATTGAATCATTTTGGACATTCTAGAAAAAAAAACATTTCGGACTAGAATTTCGGATTTCAGATTACGAATAAATATATATTTTTCCTAAATTTCAAGAATAAGTCTAAAATCAATTTTTTTTTTCCAGAATTTCAAAGAAATGATTCATTATTTTTTTATTATTGAAATCCATCAAAAACTTATTGAAATATAACAAATGATAAGTACAATAGACGCAATGTGTTTAAGTACAATCAGTACAAATGAAATATTTCATAGAAATTATTTTTATTATTATTGAAATCCATCACATATTTCACACTGTCATCAAGCATCATATTTACCGAATATATTTATTCTAAACATATTATCCTATCTAATTATCATTTGTTTTATGTATATATATTAGTAAAAACCGTTACTCATAAATTAAAAATTATTTATTGGATTTTGAATTTTTTTCTTGAACTTTCGAAATAGTTATTTTTTTTTCTGGACCATAACGGAGAATCCGAAATTTAAGTCCCAAATATATCTACTATAATAAATAAAGGTTTTTTGCTACATGTCCTCTTCTCATTCATTTAGACACATGTCATTTTCTGGAATTTTTAAATTTTCTATTTTCCACTTGTCATTTTATTGTATTTTTCATTTTATTAAATTAAAGTTTCACATTTAATATATAAGGTTATATATATGTAAGATATTTATTAGAAAGAGTTTATATATGTAATGTATTCAATACATTAAAGCCTCATTAATTTTAATAATTCAAAATTTTTTCACTTTTCTTATAAATTCAAAATTTTCAAATTGTTAAAATTTTAAATTTATTTTTTTTTTAAATAAACCTATGTAATACATGGATCTCACACCTAATAAGAAAATATTTTAATTCTGGACATAAATATTATTATTTCTGAAATAGGTAATTTCTATTAAATGCTTTTGTCATGGTAGTAAATTTTGTTAATTGAAATCGATTTATGTTAGATTTACTTGCGCATTCTCCATGTTTGAAAGCACCGAATAAATTGTTACCTTTTGTTTTACTAGATTTATGCTGTCAATAATCTGCATCGTCAACGAACAATCATCCCATCACCCTCAACACGCAGAGCAGACCGTCAACAACTACACATACGATGGAGCATCCACAAGTCACAACGATTTCACCATTCTTTGTATCAAAACTTGACCTAATTCCCTATAGATGGCGAATTTGTATGTACAAGCGGCGCCGCCGACGGATCTCAACAGGAATACGGAGTGGTTCACGTACCCCGGCGTCTGGATCACCTACATACTCATCCTCTTCTTTGCTTGGCTAGCCGTTCTCTCCGTTTTCGGTTGTTCTCCTGGCATGGCTTGGACCATCGTCAATCTCTCTCACGCTGTGGTACCTCTTTCTGTTTCTCTTCTTTTACATCCGTGATTACCTGATTACGATCGTGTTAGAGCCAATTTGCTTTGTGTCGATGAGCTCATGATTTAGGGTTTAGAGTCCGAATCCTCTGTTCAGCTTGCCTGATCCGATTTATCAATGTTTTGATTGTTTTTATCAATTGATGTTGATATATAGATGGATTTAGGTGTAATAGAGCTTATATTGTGCTTCTAATAGTAGCAATAGTAGCGAGCATGTTCTCGAGTTTTTTAGCTCGTGTATTGGTACTTCAAAATTCAAATGATCAATGACTTCTAGTTAGGGTTTGGACTTCACCTCAAGATGTTCTTAAGCTAGTATCTATGTCCTAGTCCTGTGTTTCGAACTCTTTCTGACATACTTTGCAACTCATGGTGGATATATGATCTTGTGGAGAATATATAGGTGTGTGTTGTGGAGAAAGATAGACATTGTACACCTACTACTATGCACATTATAATCGGTTATAACTTTTCCTTATGTATAAGCATCTTTATACATCTATATGATATCAACATCATCAATAACTTGTGTATCTATGCTGTGTATGGACTGTGGAGATGAATTTCCAAGTTGATGTGTCAGCCTGTATTCTGGTCAGGCAGAGTAACTTAATTCAAAAGCTTAGCAAAGACTTTAAACCGGTATCAATGTATGAACCCTTACACAGTGTTCTTGATGTTGTTGAAATTCCTTAGTTATCCATTTGTGCCTGTGATACTCTTGATGGAGTTATCAGCCACAAGCTTTCAACATTGAGCTTCTAATGCATTTCTGTCATAATTTGCACACTACTTATTGAGAGACTATAGAGTAGTTTTAAAAAGTTTCTGACCTATGCATGCTTGTGAGTGGACTGATATTATGATTGCTAATTTGTGTGTTTTATCAATCAGATGACATACCATTTCTTCCACTGGAAAAAGGGAACACCTTTTGCTGATGACCAGGGCATCTACAACAGGCTGACATGGTGGGAGCAGATTGATAGTGGCAAACAGCTCACACGCAACAGGAAATTTCTTACTCTTGTCCCTTTGGTCCTGTAAGTTTTCTTTATTTTCTTAACCTTTCAATCTGTGTTTTTATTAGGTTCCTTTTTCTTCATGTTAATCTTCTTCCACTAGTTTGATTGGGGGTATATGGTGATTATATGTGCATGCAGGTACTTGATAGCATCTCACACAACAGACTACCAGAACCCAATGCTGCTCTTAAACACCCTTGCAGTTTTCGTGTTAGTTCTTGCCAAATTTCCACACATGCACAAGGTTCGCATATTTGGAATCAATGCTGAAGAGTGAATTTTTTTTCCTCCTTTCTAAAAATGGCTACACCTCTTTGTTTTCAATTGCACACGTAACATTTCAAACATTAACCCATTTGTTTTACAATTGACTTGATGAATTTTGATTGCAAGCTTTTATCAAATGTTACATTCATTATAGTCCAAAGATTTAGTTTCAGGGATGAAAGACCTTTAACTCCATTTTCCTCTTAGAAGATTGTTTTTTTTAGATTGAAATATTTTTGTTTTTTTTTCTAGATTGAATAAACCGTCTATACGAGACTAAATGACCTTTTTAACCTTTATATTCCGACAAACAGTTTTCACAGTGTTCATCAATTGTAACTTCAAAGAAGTTGAGAAGAAAAAGGCGCTTAAATTTTTTAATACATTAGGTCATTCTGTCCTCAAATAGAAACAACCCTGTAGTCTTTTTGAGTAAGTGTGTGCTACTAAATTATACCACGATTTTAATATTTAATTTGGATATAGATCCATATTTTAGTGAATGTTTATGCTTGATTTTTTGTACTCGATCAAAATAAGTTTTGATTTCAAAGATGATGACAATCATGGGAACTTAACAGCAAAAAGAAAAAAAAAATTGCATCCCACCATTTCATCTTCATCTTGTTCTTGGTTAGCCTTTGCTTTTTATAGATTTTGACCAAGTCAATCGCCACATTAGCAAAAATTGACCAAAGAGGTTGGCTGTGTTTGGCGCGCCACAACTAGCTTAACTGATAAGCTAGCTTATTTTTCGAACTTTTTTATGTTGTGTTTGATAAGCCAAAAAGTAGCTTATTTTGAAAAGCTATTTAGAGTAGTTTTAAAAACTATGTCAATGTGCAAAAAGCCAAATTCAATATTCGTAACGACTAAAAAACATAACTATGTCCAATATAGGATGTACAAAGAGTCAAATTCAATATTCATAACAATTAAAGAAAACATAAATTAAATTAGCCTAATCATGATATTGAGTCATCCACAATCATTTCCATGTTTCAAATCTTTTCAGCTTTCGTCATCTTAAAAAAATGATTTGGCGCATAATTGATCTTCACTAGATATGTCAATTGCTTTAATTTGTTGTTTGATATTAATATTTAACATGTGTTGTATATCTTCGATAGCTTTGTTCGATAACTTTATCTATCATATCACATGATTCCCTATTTTTGTCTTCCTGTATTGTATATTGTTTCAGTAAGTTTCTCATCAACCTCCTTGAAAGTCTGATTTATTTATATTGCTGCTTCCTTATAATAACTTTCGGTGTCATCACGTAACGTCTCGATTTCCAGAATAAAATTTCATTTTTAATGTAGAATAAACACTCATTTTCATAAAGATATAATCAAGTCAAAAGCATTTGTTCTTAAACCCTAATCCAAAATCAGAGTTATAAAAAACATATCGTGAAATCTCAAATCATAAAATTGCTGATGTGTGTGCATAGTCATGCCTTCGCCTTCTCAAAATCTTATAAAGTACTTAAAAAAATTTAATCCACAAATGTAAGCCAAACCATAGTGAGTTCCCTAAAATACAACATACAACGATATACATACAATGCGTTTTAGCACAAAGTTGGTCTGCCCCTTTCACCTTCAACATAAAGTTGGTCCGCTCCTTGGGCCTTCAACACAAAGCTGGTCCACCCCGACCTTCAACATATAGCTGGTCCACCCGTTGCGCTTTCAACACAAAGTTGGTCCGCCCCGACCTTCAACATATAGCTGGCCCACTCCTTTGGACTTCAGCATAAAGTTGGTCTTCCTGGCCTTCAACATAAAGTTGGTCCGTTTCGAACTTTAGTACAAAATTGATCTGCCTTGGCCTTCAACATAAATCTGGTCCGCCCGCCCTTCATCATATAACTAGTCTTTCTTGAGTGTATTGGCCTACAACACGTAGTTGGACCGCCCTTAACTCGCTACATGATATGTGTGTGTGTGTGTATATATATATATATATATATATATATATATATATATATATATATATATATATATATATATATATATATATATATATATACATATCAACAGATGCATAGACAACCTAACACCATATGCAACAAACTGACTAGTCTACCTGTCTAACAACATACCAACCATAAACACATTCTCATCCTATAAAGGATAAATTCTAACGCCCGCGTTTCATGCTAGAAATAATCATATTCTGTAATCACTTTGGTCAACTATTGTAATCTTTTTATGAATGAATAAAAAAGGATTATTCATATATTTATGTGCTTCGGTGTGTGTGTGTGTGTGTGTATATATATATATATATATATATATATATATATATATATATATATATATATATATATAATAAGACTAAAATACACATTAAAATAGAATAATAACTAGGACAAATAACTTTAACAAAAGAAGAACTGGTTGCGATGACGATTTAGGAGATATAAGGAACGCTCTAATCCGTCTTAGAATGAAGAGGTTAAGCTTCTTCTATAACGTCCCAAAATTTCCATGTAAAATTTCCATTTTTAAAACCAATAGAACATCATCCAATCATTTCAAAAACCCATCAAAACATGATAAAGTATAAAATAGTTATTAGAGTACAAATTATGTCATAAAATGCAGAATTTTGGTGGATACGGTGTGAACATGTCGGACCCTTCCCTTTCGAACTGGAAGTACCTGAAACCATAATTATAAAACTATAAGCACAAAGCATAGTGTGTTCCCTGAATACCCCACACGATGTATACATAACAGTTCAAAACTAAAGTAGGTCTATTTCTGTAACACCCGACTCCTAGGTATAAGTTTTAAAGCATTATGTACATGTTTATGGACCTACTCGACGAGTTGGTTGCCCCAACTCGTCGTGTAGAGGCGGGTTAGCCCGCGTGGATTATTGGACCTACTCGACGAGTTGGAGTGCCCTGACTCGACGAGTAGGAGCTGCTTATTAAAACCCTAATTTTTAGGTTTTTCACCCTATTTAAAGAACCTTAACTCCTCTCCCCAGCCTCCCTTACCAGCCTATTGTCCAGAAACAAAGCCTAGCAAGCTAACTCTCCATTTTTGAGTGTGTGAGGCTAAAAGAGTGTGTTTTGGTGCATTTCTTGAAGAGATTTGAGGACTTAGAAGCTTGGAATGAGAAGGAGCCTGTAGATCCAACATCTACTTCATTTTGGCATTCATTTGAAGGTAAAAAGTCTTTACCTTGGCTTTCCATTTCTTAGATCTTCTCTCATGCATGAATATGGTCATTTTGGGGCAAAATGAGGTCATTCTCGGATTTAAACTTGTCCAGAAGATATGGTCTCAGATCTCCACTCCTTTAGGTCCTAAATTCATAAAGCTATTAACTTTATCTAGTATTAACCCCTCACCATGCCCTAAACCTCATTCTAGACTTGGTTTTGGTATTGTAAGGCTTTAAGACCTTGCATGCACGTAAAGTTTGCAACTTTACGTGGAATCTGTGCCTTAGGAAGCTAGATCTACAAGTTGGAGCTTTGGAGTAGCTTAAAAATGTCTGAATGGGAAATGGACTGAAGGGACTCGACGAGTTGCATGGTGAACTCGACAAGTCTGGTGAAGATTGACCGTTGTTGGTTCTTCATGGACTCGGCGAGTCAGTGAGATGACTCGACAAGTCAGTTAGGGTTTTCCCGACTTTTTGGACACGTATGGACTCGACGAGTTGTCTGGAAACTCGGTGAGCAACTAGGGTTTTCACGAATTCTCGAGTTTTGTAAGGACTCGACGAGTTAGTGAGCTGCACTCGACAAGCTGGGTCAACATGGAATGTTGACCTTCACTGTTGACTTTATAGGTGGTGGAATCGTGGCTGTGATTCGAGAGTTTGACCTTATCACTACAGTTCAACATTTGTAAGGTAAGTTATCCTTACAATACTAAGGGGTCTAAGGCACCAATGCCTGCCCATTGGATTGATATCCTAGTAGTTATTGATATGTTGAGTATGAGTTAGATATGCATATTAGTTCGATATGCTAGCCAGGGCTCAAAAGTACATTCAACACGGGTGTGCGGGTTATCTAGTGCATGTGGTGGATACGCGGGTCGGGGATCAGATGCCAGTTCCAGTAGTCAGGGAGTTTGCTGATGTATTTCAGGAGGAGTTACCCGGAGTGCCTCCGGAGAGGCAGGTCAAGTTTAGGATCAACCTAGTGCCAGGTGCGACTCTATCGCCAAGGCGCCGTACTGGTTAGCATCTCTAGAGATGCAGGACCTGTCATCACAGCTGTAGGAACTACTGGGCAAGCAGTTCTCCATGGGGAGCGCCAATCCTCTTCATCAGGAAAAAGGATCGTTCACACCGGATGTGCATTGACTACCGGGAGTTGAACAAGTTGACGGTGAAGAACCATTATACACTCCCGAGGATTTATGATCTTTTTGATCAGTTGCAGGGAACATCTTGGTTCTCCAAGATAGACCTGAGGTCCGGGTACCATCAGGTCAGGGTTAGAGAGGAGGACGTGGAGATGACCGCGTTCCGGACTCGCTATGGACTTTACGAGTGCGTGGTGCTGCTGTTTGGGCTCACCAATGCGCCAACGGTATTTAAGGACCTGATGAATCGGGTCTGCAGACCCTCGATCGTTCGGTCATCGTGTTCATAGACAATATCTTGGTGTACTCCAAGACTCGTGAGCAGCATGAGGAGCATCTACGAGAGTTATTTGGAGTTTTGAGACGAGAACGGCTCTATGCCAAGTTCTCAAAGTGTGAGTTTTGGTTACGAGAGGTTTAGTTCCTTGGACATATCGTTAACCAGGAGGGGATTTTGGTCGATTCGGCCAAAATCGAGGCGGTTATGCAGTGGGAGGTTCCGAAATCTCCCTCGTATATCAGGAGTTTCTTGGGATTGGATGGGTACTACCAAAGATTCATACATGATTTCTCCAAGACTGCAGTACCCCTCACTCTTCTGACGAGGAAAGGGGTGGATTTCCTGTGGGGCCCTGAGCAACAGAGGGCCTTTGAGACCCTCCGACAACAACTTTGCCAGACTCCAGTCTTGACTCTCCCAGAGGGAGTTGAGGATTTTGTTGTGTTCTATGATGCATCCCTCACGGGACTGGGAGCGGTCCTCATGCAGAGAGGATGAGTGATAGCTTACGCTTCTCGACAGTTGAAGTCGCATGAGACAAGATACCTTACTCATGATCTGGAGCTTGGAGTGGTGGTATTAGCTCTCAAGATTTGGAGACATTACCTCTATGGGGTCCACTATACCATATACACTGACCACAAGAGCCTGAGACACATCATGGGTCAACCGAACCTGAACATGAGACAGCGCAGGTGGCTAGATGTAGTCAAGGCATACGACAATGAGATCCTTTACCACCCAGGTAAAGTGAATGTGGTTGCAGACACTCTGACCCGCAAGTCAGCTGGATCTTCTGTTCCGGTAACCTATATGAGGATATCGGTGGATTCTCTACTAGTGAGTTTGATCAGGGAAGCTCAGGCTGAGGGTATGCGGAAGGAGAATTGGAAGCTTGAGCAGATTAGGGGTGAGAACACCCAGTTTATGAAGGATAGTTAGGGATTGTTGACTCGATGTGGTCAGGTCTGGGTTCCGATGTCTGGTGGGGTCAGACAAATTATTCTGGAGGAGGCTCATAAGACTCACTTCTCTATTCACCTGGGGGCCACCAAGATGTACCGAGATTTGCGATTGAGTTATTGGTGGCCATGCATGAAGCGAGAAATTTCTTGGTACGTGGAGAGGTGCTTGACTTGCAGGATGGTCAAGGCCAAGCAGCAGAGGCCGCACGACCAACTGCAGCCCCTGGAGATTCCCATGTGGAAGTGGGAACAGATCATGATGGATTTTATCACCAAGCTGCCGAGGATAGCAAAACCAAGAGCGCCCACTTCTTAGCTATACGGGAGAGTTCATCGGCCGAGAAGCTGGCCAACTTGTATCTCCGCGAGATCGTTGCTCGCCATGGGGTGCCAGTCTTTATTGTCTCAGATTGCGATGTTCGGTTCACCTCCCGTTTCTGACAGAAGTTCCACAAGGAACTGGGCACATGATTGCACTTCAGTACAACCTATCACCCGTAGATGAATGACCAGAGTGAGTGGACCATACAGACTCTCGAGGATATGCTGAGAGCATGCGTTATTGACTTTGGTGGGAACTGGGACTCCTACCTACCCCTTGCAGAGTTCTCCTACAATAACAACTTTCATTCCAGTATTGGTGCCCCACCATATGAGCTGTTGTATGGACAGAGATGTCACACCCCAGTCTGTTGGGGTGAGATCGGTCACAGGGTGATGGGACGGACATAGGTAGTCCTGCAGATTACCGAGAGGATTCAACTGATCAGACAACAGGCGTAGACCGCTCAGAGTCAGCAGAAGAGTTACGCCGATAGGCGCCGATCTGAGCTGGAGTTTCAGGTGGGAGACATCGTACTACTGAAGGTCTCACCCTAGAAGGCTTCAGGAAGAGGGGGAAATTAGGTCCCCAATACATAGGGCCATTCGGGATCATTGCCAGGGTTGGCAAGGTGGTATATAGATTGGATCTCCCGGAGGAGCTTAGTCAGGTCCAAAACACTTTACATGTGTCACAGTTGCGAAAGTGCATAGCAGGTGAGGGGGCAATGGTAGCATTAGACGATATACATGTCGACGAGCGCCTGAATTACGTGGAGAAGCCAATGGCCGTTCTTGAGAGGAAGGTAAAGGTTCTATGGAATAAGGAGGTACCTTTGCTAAAGGTACAATGGGAGCATAAGAGGGGATCCGAGTGGACATGGGAGCTGGAGGCAGAGATGCGGGAGCACTACCAGATTTGTTCGCCGTAGCAGACTTCAAGGACGAAGTCTATTTCAAGTGGGGGAGAACTGTAACACACCGACTCCCAGATATTAGTTTTAAAGCATTATGTACATGTTTATGGACCTACTCGACGAGTTGGTTGCCGCAACTCGTCGTGTAGAGGCAGGTTAGCCCGCGTGGATTATTGGAACTACTCGATGAGTTAGAGTGCCTTGACTCGATGAGTAGGAGTTGCTTATGAAAACCCTAATTTTTAGGGTTTGCACCCTATTTAAAGAATGTTAAGTCCTCTCCCGGGCCTCACTTACTAGCCTATCATCCAGAAACAAACCCTAGCAAGCTAACTCTCCATTTTTGAGTGTGTGAGGCTAAAAGAGTTTGTTTTGGTGTATTTCTTTATGAGAATTGAAGACTTAGAAGCTTGGAACGAGAAAGAGCTTGTAGATCCAACATCTACTTCATTTTTGAATTCATTTGAAGGTAAAAACTCTTTACCTTGGATTTCCATTTCTTAGATCTTCTCTCATGCATGAATATGGTCATTTTGGGGCAAAATGGGGTCATTCTCGGATTTGAATTTGTCCAGAAGATATGGTTTCAAATATGGACTCCTCTAGATCCCAAATTCATAAAGCTATTAACTTTATCTAGTATTAACCCCTCACCATGCACTAAACCTCATTCTAGACTTGGTTTTTGTATTCTAAGCCTTTAAGACCTTGCATGCACGTAAAGTTTGCAACTTTACGTGGAATTTGTGCCTTAGGAAGCTAGATCTACAAGTTGGAGCTTTAGAGTAGCTTAAAAACGTCTGAATGGAAATGGACTGAAGGGACTCGACGATTTGCATGGTCAACTCAACGAGTCCGATGAAGATTGACCATTGTTGGTTCTTCATGGACTCGGCGAGTCAGTGAGACGACTCGACGAGTCAGTTAGGGTTTTCCCGACTTTTTTGACACATATGGACTCGATGAGTTGTCTGGAAACTCGGCGAGTCAACTAGGGTTTTCACGACTTCTCGAGTTCTAGAAGGACTCGACAATTCAGTGAGCTGCACTCGATGAGTTGGGTCAACATGGATTGTTGACCTTGACCGTTGACTTTGACTTTGACCAAGGGTTGACCAGTTTGACTTTTGGGGGTATTTTAGTAAATTGGGAATTTATGGAAGTGGTTTTATGGTGAATATAGGTGGTGGAGTTCGTGGCTGTGATTTGAGAGTTTGAACTTATCACTACAGTTTGATATTTGTGAGGTGAGTTATCCTCACTATACTAAGGGGTCTAAGGCACCAAATCCTGTCCATTGGATTGATATCCTAGTAGTTATTGATATGTTGAGTATGAGTTAGATATGCATGTTAGTTCGATATGCTAGTCTGGTAGATCTGTAGAACTACCCGTGATACTGTGTGATTATCTGTACGTACATTATCTGTTACATGTCGACATGTTATGTGGGTAGGGTTGAGGTTGCACTGCTCCATGCGGTGACTAACAAACCCTGTAGTAAGCCAGATATGAGCTGAGGGCCAGGGAGGGCATGATAGACTCATACTGAGGATTCCTAAGCATTCCATATGCGAGCTAAGGGTCAGGAGAGCATACCAGACTCGCACTGAGGCTAATCATTTCGTTACTGTCCTAGGACTGAGGGAGCAAGCCAGATATGAGTTGTAGGCGTGTAAGGCAATCCAGACTCATACTATGGGCTCAGGGGTAATCTAGTCTGTAGAGCTATGGACCCATTACATGTTATTATGTGTACTGTTTGTTATGTATCGACATTTTGGGGGAACTCACTAAGCTTTGGGCTTACAGTTTTAGTTTTGGTTGCAGGTACTCCGGATGATCGCGGGAAGGTGAAGGCGTGATCGTACAGCTGCTCACATTTTATGATTTTGATTTCTGGGTTACTCTGACATGAAACTATTTTGAAAACACTTCGTAATAATTAATGGTTTTTGATTGGTTGGAAAAGTTTTAAATTGGCTTGATTTTTCTGGATGTTATAGTTTCACCCCCTTTAGTATCTTTCAACCGATATTAGGTATATTTCACCCTCTTTGGTCTCTTTCAACTAATACTGGGTCTATTTCACCCCCTTTAGTCTCTTTCAGCCGATAGTAGGTCTATTTCACCCCTTCGGTCTCTTTCAACTGGTACTGGGTCTATTTCGCCCCTACAGCTAAGCATGCAATTATATCAGCAAGAGTCAGAAAGACCACAAGCACATACAAAAATAACAGTAAATATCACAAAGAGAACTAGCATCCTACAAACATAATCCGGTGGGTTGAAATTGGTGCCTTCGACCCATAAGTACAGTGAAGAAATTCAACTAACAAACGATGATCAACTACCACAACTCCTACTGTTGTGAATATAGATGCTACAACCCACCTATTTAGCCATATAAAGTACAACCTTAGCCTCCCTTCCAAAGCTAGGGGTTTGACCAAAAAGTCAACACAAGTAAAAAATGTCAAAGTTGACCATCTATGTTGTGGCCATCCCTAGCCGCCCCGTGGCCTTCAAAAGACAAAATAATCATGTTTTCTCCAGTCACCATGTCGTGGCAACCTAGGCCGCACCGTGGGCACTGGTTTCAAAATATCTTAATGGGTTAAGTCGAATCCTCCAATTCCAAAGGTTCCAAAGTCTAGATCTGATCATTTCTACTGTCTAAATGGATAAAGTTTCCACCTTTATCCCTTGAGACCCACCAAAAGGTCTAGATCTCAAGTGTAAGGTCCAAAAGGATAAAAATGGCAAAAACTCAACCATTAAACACTTAATCCCAAAAGTCCTTAGTTCAATTTCTCCAGAATGTTTCTAGGACCCTAATGGTCCATAAAAATACAAACTTTATGGACACGCATGGCCCATGCATGTTCTTCTTCAAGCTAGGTCACAAGGGAGAAAAATGACTCAAAATACATGCATGGTTCTCATATTACTACAAAAGTCCAGATATATGAGATATGACATTCAATGGACATAGAGAAACCATAAAGTTGCAAACTATATCTCTTAATATTACTCAAACCACTCCAAAAAGGACCAATCATGCTACAAAACATAGATATATGAAGAAGAGCACAAAAAGGTTGAAGCTTGAGGACTTACAAGGAGTCCAGAAGATGTACACTAGTAGAGGAAAGGATCACTTGCTGAACTAAGCACTAATTCTTTTTGTTCTTCTTCTTCTTCCTTCAAAACCACCACAGGTTGACTAAAATGAGCACAAGAGCACCAAAGTGGATTAGGGTTAGGGTTTATAGGTTTGAGTGCGATGGAAGTTGAAGACGGGAAAGCATAGCCTCCCCACTTTTCTTTAAATACTCGAAAATTAGGGTTATCACGACACAGGGTTGCCACATTGTGGCCAATAAATGGCACGCGTGGTGATTATTAAATGATCTGCGAATCTTCCAACATTTCCACGTCGTGGGATGGCTTCACCACGATGTGGTCTCTTCCAAAGTTCAAATATAAATTAGAATTAATTACCTCCAAGGATCCGAATGTTACATCTTCGAAGCTTCGAGATTAAATTGACACAATTCTGTGAATCATAACAAGTAAAATATTGATAAATTACTTTTTAGCCTAAGTAATCTAAATGAAAGTCGTAGTAATTGTAAAAACGAGAGCGTGCATATAAAGAACGCATAAATATGATTTTGTATTAGGAAGTTATGTGTAACACCGTAAAAATTTAAACAATTTTTCGCATTTTAAAAATCATCTAATTCATTCACATCCACATTTTAAAACATTGTATCATCATTATCTCAGTACAAAATCCCAAGATCAAAACATATAAACTCCAGTGTGCGTGTGTACGAGTCATGCCGGCGCCGTCCCACGATCATCACTAGTACCTGAAACACCACACATAACACTGTAAGCATAAATGCTTAGTGCGTTCCCCAAAATACCAAATAAACACATATCACCCACTTAAGGCTGTAACTCTGTTGACCCTCTGGTCGAATATTTCTGTGGGACCCTCTTGGTCCCATAACTCTGTGGACCCACAGGTCCTAACTCTGTAAACTCTGAATCATGCATATCACATATCACAATAAATCACAACACATAATATCATACAAATACACTGGCATATAACTCTGGAATACTCTGTCACATAACTCTGTTACCACACTAGGTAAAGTATAGTGAGAAGACTCACCTCAGATGTCTCGGTATATCTCTGACTCTATAGAAATATGAGCTAGCCTCCGCCTAATCACACAAGGTAAATACTCTCATAAATATAACTCTCAAGACTAGACTCAACCCTCTCTAGGTGAAAGACCATTTTACCCCTCTATCAGCTCAAAGGCCACATCGTTGACCAAACCCTAAAAGTCAACAAAAGTCAACGGTTAAACTTTGACCCGACTCGTCGAGTGCACTTGGGCGACTCGGCGAGTCTACACGTGTCTACTGACTCTCTTAGTCCCTCTTGGCATGTCGAGTTCCTCCCCTTACTCGGCGAGTTACACCTCGCCTGAATCGCAGGGCTACCTCGACTCAACTCGCCGAGTCTCAAGAACAACTCGGCGAGTTTCGCCTTGAACTCCAGTCCCCTAACTCTCTCTGACTCACTGAGTTATTTCCCAACTCGGCAAGTCTATTCACTGAGTGATTTACGGGAAACCCTCGCCCTATTCGTCGAGTCTGATCTTTGGACTCGGCGAGTTCATGCCATGCACAAACTCTATAGACCTCCTGAGGTCAGATCTGTTCCTTTAATCCATAGATCTGACCTTCCCAAGCATGATAATCATGTAAAGTTCAGACCTTGACACTCATATAACACCTAGATGGTCTAACTTGGTGATTTAGCCCCAAAAACAACATTCTAAGCTCATGGCTCCCAAAATAGCTCATAAAGCTCCAAGGGTTAAGGTCTCTGGACCTCTTTGGGTCTAGATCCAAAGCATAGACTCGAGAAGGGACCAATTGCTCCACTTATCCATCCTCTAAAGGGGTTAGAAAACCCTAACTCTAAGAATCAACACCAAAACTGAAGAAGGTCCGAATAAATACCTCAATATGAACTTTATGAACTCTGAAGTCACCAAAACCGCACCTGCTTCAGCCTCCTCTTTCCTTGGTCACCTCTTTCTTGCAAATACACCAATAAAAGATCAAGAATGGCCTCTCTTTCCTCACAAACGCTCTAGATCTCTTAGGGTTTCTCTCTGGGGGTTTGGTAGCCGCAAATGACGGCCCTAAGGGCCTTTAAATAGGTCTCAAACCCAGGAAATTAGGGTTTCATTAAATAGCATGGACTCGCCGAGTCCACTCATGAACTCGCCGAGTCCGGCTGTGAACCGGGATACTAATCCGCGACCATACTCGGCGAGTCTAAGCACCAACTCGCCGAGTCCCCTCTCAATCACCAAAAATAAAAGGAATAATTAATATACCTGGGAATCCGGGTGTTACAGTTCTCCTCCACTAGAATTAGAATTCACCCTCGAAGTCTCACTCTGCAAACAACTCTGGATGCTGCTCCCACATCTCACGCTCCGGCTCCCAAGTTAACTCCGACCCTTTCCGATGCTGCCACTAGACCTGCACTAGAGGCACCTCTTTGTTCCTCAAATCCTTGATCTTCCGATCCCTAATCGCCACCGGTCTCTCAATATAGTTCTGGCTCGCATCCACCTGAGTATCTTATAATGGCACCATTGCCGACTCATCAAATATACACTTTCTCAGCTGCGACACGTGGAAAGTGTCATGGATCTGACCCAACTCTGCAGGTAACTCCAAACAGTAGGCTACCCTGCCTACCCTCGCGATCACCATGAAAGGACCGATATATCGGGGCCCCAGCTTGCCCCTCTTCCTGAATCGAATCACTCCTTTCCAAGGAGAGACCTTCAGGAGTACGAAGTCGCCGACCTAAAACTTATAATGGCACCATTGCCCTCGAAGTCTCACTCTGCAAACAACTCTGGATGCTGCTCCCACATCTCACGCTCCGGCTCTCAAGTCAACTCCGACCCTTTCCGATGCTTCCACTAGACCTGCACTAGAGGCACCTCTTTGTTCCTCAAATCCTTGATCTTCCGATCCCTAATCGCCACCGGTCTCTCAATATAGTTCTGGCTCGCATCCACCTGAGTATCTTATAATGGCACCATTGCCGACTCATCAGATATACACTTTCTCAGCTGCGACACGTGGAAAGTGTCATGGATCTGACCCAACTCTGCATGTAGCTCCAAACAGTAGGCTACCCTGCCTACCCTCGCGATCACCATGAAAGGACCGATATATCGGGGCCCCAGCTTGCCCCTCTTCCTGAATCGAATCACTCCTTTCCAAGGAGAGACCTTCAGGAGTACGAAGTCGCCGACCTGAAACTCGAGCTTGGACCGGCGCCTGTCCGCATAACTCTTCTGACGACTCTGAGCGGTCAAAAACCTCTGTCTGACCTGCTGAATCTGCTCCGTCATCTGAAGTACGATCTCGGTACTACCCATCACACGCTGCCCTACCTCTCCCCAGCAAATGGGGGTCCGACACCTCCTCCCATACAACAGCTCAAAGGGTGGCATACCAATGCTCGAATGATGGCTGTTGTTGTAGAAAAACTCTGCCAAGGGCAAGTACGTGTCCCAACTCCCGCCGAGATCCAACACACATGCTCGGAGCATGTCCTCGAGCGTCTGAATCGTCCGCTCACTCTACCCTTCAGTCTGTGGGTGGTATGTGGTACTAAAATGCAGTCTCGTACCCAATTCCTCATGAAACTTCTGATGGGTTTTGGCCATATGAACATTCCTATGTGCACATGCAAACCCTAATGCTTGGATCTAGGTTTCTCTAATTAAACATTCTTTGAATCCAAGACTTCTAATGACTAATTAGGTATAAGAAAAATACAAAACAGATCTAGAAGTTTACCTTTGAATCTTATGTTTTGATCTTGTTGTCTTGGAGCTCTAGAGTCACAATTGTCACTCCTCTAATGGCTTACAAACACCAACTAGCAAGGAGGATGATTTGAGAGAGAAGAGAGGGGCTAGAAATCGGCCAGGGTTTCTTTGCTTTAGCAGAGGTGCCGATTTCCCTTGCCCTAGGGGTCTATTTATTCTTGTAAGGCTCCTAGGGTTTCACCCTTAAACCCTAGTTGGATAATCTTTCCTTAAAGCAATCCTAATCCTTACCTAAGATAGCCTTGGACGAATTTGAGGCTATCCCAAGCCCTAGAATCCGTCCATCCTCTATCCAAGAAGGATTTACAGCCCAAAGTGTAACTATCAAGCAATTGACAGTTTATACCCTCTTATTTAATTAATCTCTTTAAGTCACCAAATTAATACTAATTAATCTATGACTTATATTAATCAAATAACAATATTATTATTCCTTATATTACTCTCATAATATATTAATAATATTTATTCTCTCATAATAAATCATCCTATCAAGTTGCTATGGTGAAGGCAACCCAAAAGGACCATGCACAATCGAGTCAAATACCTGCCTAATATAGTTGCAGCCTTAGACACTATTCCAACAACTTCTTCCAGAATCTGGAAGTGAAACATACATGTCGATCCGAGACAATCGAGATCGAAACTCCATTCCGCGATACCACCTCTCTCACGTACATCTCTGCCAACCTCTCCGCGGAAGAGCTCTCACTGATAGAAAGGAAATGAGCGCTCTTTGTCAACCTGTCCACAATCACCCAAATTGCATCGACACCTCTCGCAGTCCTCGACAATTTGGTGATGAAATCCATGGTAATCTGTTCCCACTTCCACTCGGGAATCTCTAATGGCTGCAGCTTACCATGTGGACGCTGGTGCTCGGCCTTAACCCTATGACAGGTCAAGCATCTCTCCACAAACCATGCGACATCCCTCTTTATACTGGGCCACCAATACTCCCTCTTCATATCCAAATACATCTTAGTGGCCCCGGGATGGATCGAGAATTTTGATCGATGAGCCTCTTCCATTAAAATGGTACGTGTCCCGCCCACAAATGGTACTCATATCCAACCCTGAAGTGTCATAAGCCCCCAACTATCGGTAACGAATTCCGATACCAGCCCGACAACTCACTCTCTCTTCTGGTTTTCTGGCCTCACGGCCTCAGCTTGAGCCCCACGAATAGTGTCCAACACTAGAGTCATCACTGTCAATCTCAAACAAACATCTCACATCGGGGCGCCCTCTGCCCTACGGCTCAGTGCATCGGCTACAACATTAGCCTTGCCTGGGTGGTACAGGATCTCACAATTGTAATCCTTCACCACATCCAATCATCTCCTCTGGCGTATATTCAGGTTGGGCTGATCCATTAGATACTTCAGGCTCTTGTGGTCCGTGTATATGGTACATCGAACCCCATACAGATAGTGACGCCAGATCTTGAGGGCAAACACCACCGCCCCAACTCCAAATCGTGGGTGGGATACCTCGTCTCATGAGGCTTCATCTGCCTCGATGCATATGCTATGACATGCCCTCTCTACATCAGCACCGCTCCCTGCCCATATATCGACGTGTCATAATACACTACGAAACCCTCCATCCCCTCCGGGAGAGCTAACACCGGAGCTTCGCTTAATCTCTGGCGAAGTGTCTCGAAGGAGGCCTACTGCTCTGGACCCCATGAAAAAGCAACACCCTTCCGGGTCAACTTGGTGAGTGGAACGACGATCTTGGAGAAATACCTGATAAATCTCCGATAATAACCAGCCAACCCTAGGAAACTCATGATCTCGATAGGTGACCCCGGTACCTCCCAACTCATCACTGCCTCAATCTTGGCCGGATCGACCAATATCCCTTTCTGGTTCACGAGGTGCCCTAGGAACTGGACCTCTCGCAACCAAAAATCACACTTGGAGAACTTGGCATAAAGCCTCTCCGATCTCAGGACTCCGAGGATCTCCCTCAAATGCTCCTCATGCTGCTCTGTGGATCTCGAATACACCAATATGTCATCGATGAACACGATCACTGAGCGATCCAACATCGGTCTGCACACTCTGTTCATGAGATCCATGAACACCGCCGGTGCGTTGGTGAGTCTAAAAGGCATCACCACGAACTCGTAATGCCCATAACGAGTCCGGAATGCTGTCTTTTGGATGTCCTCATCTCGCACCCTCACCTGATGATACCCAGACCTCAAATCGATCTTGGAGAACCAAGATGCTCCCTGAACTGATCGAACAAATCGTCGATCCTCGGCAACGGGTAACGGTTCTTGACCGTTAGCTTGTTTAACTCCTAGTAATCAATGCACATCCGATGTGAACCATCCTTCTTCTTGACAAAAAGGATAGGCGCCCCCCATGGCGAACTGCTCGGCCGAATAAACCCCTTCCCCAACAGATCCTGGAGCTGCGAGGATAACTCCTACATATCTGGAGGCGCAAGCCGATAAGGCGCCTTGGCGATAGGCGCAGCTCCCGGAACCAAATCGATACTAAACTCTACCTGCCTCTCCGGAGGCACACCCGACAACTCCTCTGGAAACACATCCGGAAACTCACGCACTATCGGGACCTCATCAACCGACTTCGGTCTCTCTGAATCAACCCTCGCATCCATCACATATGCTACAAATCCCCTACAGCCCTGCTGTAGACTCGGTCTTGCTCTGGCGGCCGAACAAAATGCTGACCCAGCACGTGTACCCTCGCCGTACACAGTAAGAACTGCCCCACTAGGGTCTCGTATGGTCACCAGCTGTCTCTCGCAGTCGATAACCGCTCCCACTCTGCTCAACCAGTCCATGCCTACGATGACACAGACATCCCCCATCGCAATAGGAACCAAATCAATTGGAAACTCGACGCCGAAAATCTCGAGTACACATCCTCGGATTACCTCGGCGGCATACACCGTCCTCTCGTCAGCTATGGAAACCCTCAGAGGTCGACTCAACGCCTCCCGACTAATACTGATGTGCTGACTAAAAGCCAAAGATACAAAAGACCAACTCGCACCCGAGTCAAATAACAACAAGGCAGGTACAGAATTCACAAGAAAAGTGCCTACGCATAACATAAAATAAACACTATATCCCAACATCAAAATAAATACAAGAAAGGATACATACCAGCCACAACGTCGGGCGTAGCGCGGACATCCTCTGCAGTCAGCTGAAAGGCTCTCCCTCGTGCCTTCGGTACCTCGGCCTTCACTGGCCGGATCTCAACAACTCTGATAGCAGCAGGGGCAGATCCCTGAGGTGCTCCCTGAGCTGTCCCTCGCAACTGTGGACACTCTGCCTTGCGGTGTCCGGTCTGGTTGCAATGGAAACACACTGCAAACCCCTTGGGGCAATCCTTGGCCATATGCCCCTCCTTGCCACATTTGTAGCAAGATCCCGCTCTGCACACCCCATCGTGGCTCTTGCCGCACTTACCACAAGTGTGACCCTTCTGACCCCCAAATCTCGAATCAGTGGGCTTGGCCCGCTTGGCTGCCGGATGAGACTGCGCCGGTCGCCGATCCCTCCCCTGACACTCAGCCTCCTCCCTAGCCTGAGTCTCCAACTCTATCTCCCTCTTCCGGGCATTTGCCTGAAGCTCAAAAAATGTCCGGTACGTCGAGTTCGCCACGAACTCCCGTATATCCGTCCTCAAAATGTTCAGATATCGGCTCATACGTGTCTGCTCAGAAGACACGTGCTCTGGGCAGAACATCGCCAGCTCATGGAACATCCTCGTAATAACTGTGACAGACTCAATACCCTGCTTGAGGGTCAAAAACTCTTGGGCCAAATGCTGCCTCTCCACCTGGGGAATGTAATCGTCTCGAAACATAGAATTGAACCTCTCCCAGGTCACTGCAGCAAGCTCAGCAGGCGTATAATGCGCCGTCACAAACTTCCACCAGTCCTTCGCTCCCAAGCGAAGCTGGTTCAGCGCGAACCGGACTCTCAAATGCTCAGGAGATGAGTAAGTAAAGAAACACCCCTCAATGTCTAAAATCCACCTCATCGCTACAATCGGGTCCTAGGTCCCATCAAACTCCGATGCTTTTGTGTTGCTGAACTCCTGGAACAGCAACGCATCACCACCCTGCAGTCTAGCCACAGCTGCAGCTGTAGTGGCCGCAGCAACAACAACATCAAAAAGAGCAGCGTATCTCTCGTCAAATGTCTCTATCAGGGTGGTCTTGATAGACCCGAACGTCTCTGGAATCTCAGCATGGATGACAACAGCCACCTCATCATGGATCATCTGGCGGAGCTCCTCGTCTCTCACACTCCCTCCACTAGTCCCTGGTCTGTGGCGCGTTCCCACCATGATACCTCTCTGAAATACAACACAAAATATCAAGACTCGCTCGAGCGTGCACACACTCGATACCCCCAATCCTACTTGGTTCCTGGTACCCTAAGGATTCTTACTTGGGTTGCGTACTGGCTCAGTGCCTTCGGTAGTACGGGCCCAATACTACCGACCACACCGACTCAGCATTCATCCCAAGTCCTCCTCCCAGAGTCCCACATTCCAAGCACTCTACTCTTTTAATGATGTGCTACTCACAAGTAGATATCTCATAAACACCTCGCTGCTATCTAAACACTCTCAAACATTTCTAGCAGCAAAAGGCCCTAGACTAAGGCATCGTATATCAAGCCACTCTAGTCCTAATAAGAATAGATAGTCTACTCTAGCATGCATATCATAATTCGTCATATATCATAACATAACATATCTGATAACACTTATTGAAAGGGTATTTTGGGAAATCACCGTTCGGGCGCTGGCTGATCGTACATACGGCTCGGCTCTGTTTTTCTCAAAACTCTTTTTACTCTTTTCAAAAATTTTACTTTATTATCAAATTTTTTCTCAAATCCTCAGTTTGAGTTCAGATACGCCCGAAGATGCATCCGAATCCCTCAAAACAAGGCTCTGATACCAACTTGTAACACTGTAAAAATTTAAACAATTTATCGCATTTTAAAAATCATCTAATTCATTCACATCCACATTTTAAAACATTGCATCATCATTATCTCAGTACAAAATCGCAAGATCAAAACATATAAACTCCAGTGTGCATGTGTACGAGTCATGCCGGCGCCTTCCCGCGATCATCACTAGTACCTGAAACACCACACATAACACTGTAAACATAAATGCTTAGTGAGTTCCCCAAAATACCACATAAACACATATCAGCCACTTAACGCTGTAACTCTGTTGACCCTCTGGTCGAATATCTTTGTGAGACCCTCTTGGTCCCATAACTCTGTGGACCCATTGGTCCTAACTCTGTAAACTCTGAATCATGCATATCACATATCACAATAAATCACAACACATAATATCATACAAATACACTAGCATATAACTCTGGAATACTCTGTCACATAACTCTGTTACCACACTAGGTAAATTATAGTGAGAAGACTCACCTCAGATGTCTCGGTATATCTCTGACTCGGTAGAAATATGAGCTAGCCTCCACCTAATCACATAAGGTAAATATTCTCATAAATATAACTCTCGAGACTAGACTCAACCCTCTCTAGGTAAAAGACCATTTTACCCCTCTATCAGCTCAAAGGCCACATCGTTGACCAAACCCTAAAAGTCAACAAAAGTCAACGGTCAAACTTTGACCCGACTCGTCGAGTGCACTTGGGCGACTCGGCGAGTCTACACGTGTCTACTGACTCTCTTAGTCCCTCTTGGCACGTCGAGTTCCTCCCCTTACTCGGCGAGTTACACTTGGCCTAAATCGCGGGGCTACCTTGACTCAACTCGCCGAGTCTCAAGAACAACTCGGCGAGTTCCGCCTTGAACTCCAGTCCCCTAACTCTCTCTGACTCACTGAGTTATTTCCCAACTCAACAAGTCTACTCACTGAGTGATTTACGGGAAACCCTCGCCCTACTTGCCGAGTCTGATCTTTGGACTCGGCGAGTTCATGCCATGCACAAACTCTATAGACCTCCTGAGGTCAGATCTATTCCTTTAATCCATAGATCTAACCTTCCCAAGCATGATAATCACGTAAAGTTCAGACCTTGACACTCATATAACACCTAGATGGTCTAACTTGGTGATTTAGCCCCAAAAACAACAT
The DNA here is from genome assembly GCF_002870075.4 of Lactuca sativa. Classification (NCBI taxonomy): domain Eukaryota; kingdom Viridiplantae; phylum Streptophyta; class Magnoliopsida; order Asterales; family Asteraceae; genus Lactuca; species Lactuca sativa. The sequence continues at coordinate 18,450,885 of NC_056625.2, read as the reverse complement.
TCTAAGCTCATGGCTCCCAAAATAGCTCATAAAGCTCCAAGGGTTAAGGTCTCTGGACCTCTTTGGGTCCAAATCCAAAGCATAGACTCGAGAAGGAACCAATTGCTCCACTTATCCATCCTCTAAAGGGGTTAGAAAACCCTAACTCTAAGAATCAACACCAAAACTGAAGAAGGTCCGAATAAATACCTCAATATGAACTTTATGAACTCTGAAGTCACCAAAACCGCACCTGCTTCAGCCTCCTCTTTCCTTGGTCACCTCTTTCTTGCAAATACACCAATAAAAGATCAAGAATGGCCTCTCGTTCCTCACAAACGCTCTAGATCTCTTAGGGGTTCTCTCTGGGGTTTGGTAGCCGTAAATGACGGCCCTAAGGGCCTTTAAATAGGTCTCAAACCCAATAAATCAAGGTTTCATTAAACAACGTGGATTCGCCGAGTCCACTCATGAACTCGCCGAGTCCAGCTGTGAACCCGAATACTAATCCGCGACCATACTCGGCGAGTCTAAACACCAACTCGCCGAGTCCCCTCTCAATCTCCAATAATAAAAGGAATAATTAATATACCTAGGAATCCGGGTGTTACATTATGATTTTTCAAAGCTTCAGCGCAACAGTACTGACAAAAAAATCAAATTTTAGATCGGTTGATTGTTAGCTAAAACAATCTAAACGAGAGTTAAAGATCTCATGAATAGGAGACCGACGATATATAGAGAGTTGAAAACGGAGTTCGTATGTGGAAGTTATGAATTTTACATGGTCGTTAACAATGTAATCCTCATAGACTGTTAAATTTAAGGTCGATTGAGAAGTAGCCAATGAGGTCTAAATGAAAGTTTTAGTACTCATAAATACCTACGTGTGGAGATAGAGAGCATCGAAACGAAGTTGTATAGCAGCAATATGAGTTTTCGAAGTTTAATCCTGTACCTACCCTCTACCATGTCTCACCACTCGCTGAAGGACACGCGTCAATGACTGAGAGGGTTGACCAGGCCAGGGCGCAACACGTTTTTAGATATTTTTGGTATAAATAGAGCTTTAGCTCTCCATTCGATCCCCATACTTCCCAATGATTCTCTCTCGGTTTTCTCTACATTTTGCCTAAGTTTCCCTTAGTTTTAAGTTTTTGGTGAAGCCTTGAGGCCCCTATGAGCCCAATATCTAGTAGTTAGCAGCTCAGTGTTCCGTTAGTGCAATTTCCAGACTTTTGACTAGAATATTTGTAAGTTAAATTACACTCAACCTTATTTTACTATAATTTGTATTTATATTCATAGTCGTTGTTATGAATATATAAATAAGATTTATCAGTAATTCCATGTCGTTATACAGATTGATCTACTAATCCTTATTTGATAGAACTCCCAGTATTTATTGGGTTTGTAAGGAGTCTAGACTATCGTAGTCATAAATATTATGAGACTAGACTAAGATGTAGCGTTATATACTCCTAGGTTTTTTGAAAAAGTGTTAAGGTGAAGTGATGCCCTAAGCTCGAGTCACCTTCTTTTGCCAGGTGAGTGTGTAGTTAGTTTCAAGAGCATAATTTAATAAAATTATTTAATAAATGTTGAATATACTAATTATACTCTATGCTACTTGTGTAACTATAATAGTACTACTTATTAGAAATAAGAACTGCCTTTAGATGTAGTTGATGGGTTTTGGGCATGACAAACAAAATTCCTATGTGTGCATGCAACCCTAATTCTTGATCTCTGTCTTCTCTAATTAAACATACAACTTTAAACATCAAAAGGAAACCCTGGGAAGCCTATACTAATTTCAAAAATAGTAACTAGGGTTAGAATACATACCTTTGATTGTTATTGATGAATAACAAGAAACCCTTGTGTAGTTGAAGCTTAGAGAGCAAGTATTACAAATGTCGTGCCTCTACTAGAACACACCCAACACTAGATAGAGGATGAGAGAGGAGAGAGAAGAAGGGAGCTTTAGAATTTTGGCTATCTCTCTAGCGTTATGAGTGGCCAAAATTCCTAAGGGGTAAGGGTCTATTTATAGTCCAACAAGGATCCCTGGATAATCCTAATAGGAATATAATAATAATATTTCAAATTAGTAATTATCCAGCTCCTTATTTATCCACATGTGATAATCTAGAAACCCTAGATTATCCATATGAAGACCGTCCAACCCTTCCCTAGGAAGGTTCTGGAACCTCTTGTTCAACTATTGAACAATTACACTTTAGACCTTGCACTTTTAATTAATTCTTTTAATCGCAAAATTAATTTCATTTAAATTATGATTAAGTATTAATTAAATATATCTATTTCTAATTAATATATTATTCTCATAATATATTAACAAATTATTTATTTCAATTTATTAATCAAATAATAAATTCAACATCTCTCTCCAAAAGGCATCCTATCTAGTTGCTAGTTTTAAGGGCAACCCAAAAGGACTGTGCTACTATCAATTCAAGTATATACCAATTATAGTTATGGGTTTAGACAGCTAATCCAACAGTCTCCCACTTGGATAAGTCTAATAACTATAGTTGCATGTATAACTTCTAAACTGATCAACAAATTGTAGCTCTCAAAAGCTGTTCCTAAGATAAGTGATCATATAATCCTCCATTCTGCAAGATATCATGTGGACAAATGACATGGAACATAATCAATCTCATTGTCCAATAATTTGTTTTCCGATTTCTAATTTATAATGACAAAGAACTTCAAATAGAACACATTAATCAAGTCCTGGTTGGGTCTGACACTATTAGTCAACACCAAATCATCGAGGGGCACAAGATATCGCTTTTCCCGTTCGGGAAAAGGAGTAGATAAACTTTAACTTATGTGTTTGTGCTATTTACTCACCAAATCATGCACAACAATATGTTTTCTAACATTAAGTTACTGATGCTTTTACATATCATCAATGCACAATTGATTTGTAAACCAAGACTCATAAATCTCCGTTTAAAAGGTTATAAGATATTATCATCTCAGAATTATTCGTGATAAATTCCATGAAGTAATTCTTTGAGCTTGGGTTGATCCAATACTTAAATCCCCATTTTAAAGTACTCATGAATATTGCAGCAAAGCCATTACTATGTATAAAACTCTTTAGACAGTTCTAGAATCCAATTCATGACAGTCTTGATTCACTACTTACTTCCAAAAGTATGATCGGCTATGGATGTTTGAATAATCGAATTATTCGGGAAGCAAAAACATGTAAAATTAAACACAATAATAAAGAATTGACAAAAGATAGTAAACAATACTCTTAAATAATTCTCCATTACTTAATCATCAAAAGTCAATTACATTTACTTATTTACATGTTTGTAAATACCTATCTAACTACTAAAACTAATATCATCTTTCAGACCAATACTCCTTGCATGCTGAACATGCTTAATCCTACTCAGACCCTTTGTGAGGGGAGCTGCCAGATTTTCTTCTAATGATACCCTCTTCACGACAAGGTGTCCTTCTTCTAGTCTATGTCTGCTAAAATGGTATTTTTTGTCGATATGTCTTGATCTGCCAAGATCTCTCGGTTCCTTTGTTAAAGTAAACACTCCTTCCTAATCATAGAAAATTTCCATCAGCTACTTTATGGCTGGAACAACTCCAAGGTCTCAAATTAGGGTTTTTAACCAAATAGCCTCCTTTGATGCTTCTTTTGCTTTTATGTACTCTGATTCACAAGTAGAATCAGCCACCATCTCCTATTTGGAACTTTTCTAAGTTACCACTCCTCCATTAAGGGTAAACACCCAACCGGATTGAGAATGGAAGTTGTCTCTGTCTGTTTGAAAGCTGTCATCACTATACCCATTTAATTTCAAGTTATCACTGCTACCAGGTATTAAGCTAGTCCTTAGTTCTTTGCAGATACTTGAGAATATTCTTGATTGTTATCCAATGAGCTCTACCCGGATTTCCCTGATATCGACTAACCATTCTCAAAGCAAAAGCCACATGAGGACGAGTACATGTCATAATCGATCCAATGGCGGAAGCATATGGAACTCGACTCATTTCTGCTATATCCACATCAGTACTCGAACTCTAAGTCTTACTCAGTTTGGTATTACTCTGAATAGGCAGTTCTCTTTTCTTGGAATTCTCCATGCTAAAATGTTTGAACACCATATCGAAGTACATGATTTGACTAAGTCCAGTTAGTTTCTTTCTCCTGTCTCTCAAGATCCTTATCCCTAGAATATAAGCAGCCTCTCCCAAATCCTTTGTAACGCCTGTAGATCTTGGCTAGCCAATTTAGAGACAATGAGCATCAAAAATGAGTTTTTAATGGAAGATTATTTAGAAGGATTAATATTAACCAAGTTGTAGAATATATTTCAAGGGTTCCGTACATATAAAGAACGCCAAAATCCGAGTTATAAGGAAGAAGTTATGGCCCGTCGTAGTTTTTCGGCAAAACCGGCACGACATAGTGAGACGTAAATAGTGAATTTACGATAGAAGACTTTTTAGCCTTATTGATCTAAACCAAAGTTGTAGTATACGTTAAACTGAGAACGTCCATAAAAAGAACGCCGAAATCTAACTTCGTATGAGGAAGTTATGATTTTTCTAAGATTTGGCTTAGAAGTGCATGACCCGAAACTCGAATTTTAGTTCGAGCGGTTTTTGGATTACGCGACCTAAATGAGAGTTGAAGATCTCATTAATTGGAACCCAACGGTAAAAATAAAGACGAAAACGGAGTCCGTATGAAGGAATTACGAATTCTTTGCGGTCATTTAACAGCCTAAACTCCTCCTACTGTTAAATTTGAGATCAGTTGAGAATTAGCTGACGGAGTCTAAATGAAAGTTGTAGATATTGTTTTTATCTATGCGTGGAAAAAAAGAACGTCGAAAACGGAGCTTGTATGCGAAGGTTACGGGGTTTAGAAGTCGGCAGGATGTTGCTGCAAAAGGGGTGACGTGGCTGAATAAGGGCCACGAATTTCTCCCCAAGGCAAGCCACCAGAGGGTGACACCTGGCATGGACTCGACGAGTAGGAGGACCTACTCGACGAGTAGAGCTGTTTTCCAGCCTATAAATAGAGGTGTCGGGCTCCCTCATTCTTCACACCTTCCCAACTTCACTTTCTCTCTCTAACCCCCCAAACCCCCCAAAAAGCCTAGGGAACCTCCCTAGCACCCGAAGGAAGCCCCGAGGCTCCCGAAGCCCTAAGGCTCCCGAATTCCCAAGAAAAAGGGTCTTTCGGCTCGAAAACACTGCTCCAGCGAAGCCCAGTTTTGCAAAAAAACCCGCTGTAAGTAAGCTATGCCTACGCTATTTTTAATATATCTTCTAATTAATTATAGTACCATTATTAGGACCTTAAAATAATTATTTGGGCTATTATTATGAGTTAGATAGTGTTGTTTAACGCTTATATAATAATAATAATAATAATAATAATAATAATAATAATAATAACAGCTAGACTATTAAATTAGTCTCGGTAAATACTGAACTAAACCCTAGTGGTAATGATACTAGGTTTTGTCAAGGGAAATTTTTTTAAGAGTAACGAAGTGCTGTCCAAGTACCGAGTCACCACCGTATCAAGTAAGTGCATAGTCCCTTTCATGAACATGATTTTAATACAAGTATTGAGTGAAGTATTAATTATATGTTTATGTGTGAGTTAATTGATGTTGCCTGAAATACGTGTTAAAGAACATACTTGATTGTATATGATGATTTAGGATAAAGAGTAGACCTAAATTAATTATGAGGAATATTGGGTAGTATTTTATTATGAGTACAAGTGAGTTACACTTAGAGAATAGAACTTTAGTATATGTCATTTATCCAGGAGCATGGATTAGACAGTTATTGTCCCTAGTCCGAGAGTATGGATTGGACATAGTCAACTGTCATTAATTCGGGGGTATGGATTAAGACATAGCCAGTTGTCCTTTTTCCGGGAGTATGGATTAAGACATACTCATTCTTACCTAGTCTGAGAGTATGGATTAGGCATAATCATTCGTCATTAATCCGAGAGTATGGATTAGTCATTCGTCCCTAGTCCGAGAGTATGGATTAGGCATAACCATTCTTCATTAATCTGAGAGTATGGATTAGGTAAAGCTGTTCATTTCTGATCCGGGAGTATGGATTAGGTAAAACGGTTAATCTTAGGTTTGAGAGTATGGATAGTCTCGTTGTGAGGATCGACCGGGTGGGATAAGAGTTTCTTATACATATATGGTGAAATTGTATATTTTGTGAGTTCTAAATTATATGATATAACATTGTGGGATTGAAATCCCTATGTACTCACCAGGTTTCCCAACCTGACCCACTCAGTTTATTTATATCATAGGTGTTGATATGAAGTCACATTACACTGAGAGATTAAGGAGATATAAATCACTAGTGATAACGAATGTAAGTTCTGTTTATGCTTATGTTTCTGTATTGACGATGATATCCCAAATGTTTTAAAATGAATAAAAATACTTTTATTCAGAAATGCTTTGATAACGTATTTACCATGTTTTAGTCGGAACGAATTCCGCAAACATTTTTATTAAAAGAGGTACTCTGATTTTTATAAAGCATAAACAAAATCGGTCTTTTCTGGCCGAGAAAATGGGGATGTCACATCCTTCATAGCAAAACACTTTCCAAGCCAAGGCTTAACCTCTTGTAAAGTTGGAATGTCGTTTCCTATAAGAAGTATGTCATCAACATACAATACCAGGAAGGTTACTATACTCCCACTAACTTTGACATATACAAAAGATTCATCTTCACTTCTAGAGAAGCCAAACTATTTTACTTTCTTGTCAAAGCAAAGATTCCATCTGCGAGAATCTTGTTTCAATCCATATATTGATTTTTCAAGCTTACACACTCTATTGGGATACTTTTCATACACAAAACCCTCTAGCTGACTCATGTAAACATCCTCAGCCAACTTCCCATTAAGGAAGGTAGTTTTAACATCCATCTGCCAAATTTCATAATTATGAAATGCAGCTATGACTAGCATTACCCTAATAGATTTTATCTTAGCTACCGGTGAGAAGGTCTCATCATAGTCAACCATTGGGATTTGAGTAAAGCCTTTCATAACCAGTCAATCTTTGAAAGTATGTACCTTTCCATCCATGTCGCTCTTCTTCTTGAAGATCCATTTGCACCCAACTGTCTTTCGACCTGGTACATTGTCAACCAAATTCCAAATTTGATTGTCATACATAGACTTGATCTCGCTGTCGATTGCCTCTTTCCACTTGGCAGAATCAGGACCCGCCATGCTTCCTTGTACTTAGAAGGTTCATCCAAATTTACCTATGTACTATCACTGATAAATGTATCACCATCTATAGTAATATGGAAACCATACAACTCAGGTGGTATTCTAACTCTACTGGAACGCCTAAGAGGTAACGACTCATCAATTGGTTCAACTGGAATTTCTTCCTCAGGTTGATCCCTAGCATTTTCAAGGGTTCCTTCGTCGTTTGACTCTTGAATTTCTTCAAGATCAATTGAACTCCCGCTGTCCTCTTTGCATATGAGCTCTCTCTCGCGAAAGACTCCCTTTCGTGCTATGAAGAAACGTTGTCACTAGGTCTGTAGAAAAAATATCTAAAGGACTTCTATGGATAACCGATGAAGATACATCTCTGATTCTCGACGTTCGCTCTTTTTTTCCTCTAATTTTATCCCTTAAAAATAAGGAATAGTTTTGATGAAAAAGGAATTGATTTATTTCCCAATATCTTATTTTTTGTATTAACCAAACAAAATAAAATGAATCAATTTCTTTTCCCTTGTTTTATTTCCCAGTACCAAAGGCCCCTAAGTATGAGCCAAGGGAGTTTTGTCTCATTTATAGATGAGTAAATTACAAAAATGGTCCTTGTGGTTTGTCTAAATTTGCAGTTTTGGTCCATAATTGAGAAAATTGATACATTACATCCTTGTGGTTTTGACAAATTACTGTATTGTTCCACTTTCTTAGGATTCTGTTTAGAATCAACCTAAGTATTAGAAATTGACTATTCTAACCTTGGAACAAACTAATAAAAAGCTAATAACATATAGGGACGAAAGTTGTAATTTCTCATATCGTTTATGCAACTCATCAACTAATAAATACCCTAGAACCATGCCTGATTTCTCCATCTTCTGTCTGCCTCCCTCATGCCATCATCTCCCTCTTTAGGTGGTCGTTGCTCTCTTCCTACGATGGTGGTTCTCCCACATCTCTCAAACTTATTTTTATTCTTCCCCCTTCCATCGTTTCTGACTATGTCTTCCTGTTTTTCGGTTTGGATTTTTTTAGTAAGAAGGGGTCACGATCTTGCTTTTAAATTGGGGTGATTCCTATTAGGAAACAAAATCAATATCCTTATACCACTCTAACTTACAATCCAACAAACTCTTATGTGAGGTGGAAGTTTGCTGGACGATTGACCAATGACTTATCCTACTGCAACTCTATTCACCACTGTCGGCTCCATGGGCGGAGCTTTATTAGGGCCATGGGGGTTGTGCCCCCCCCCCTGATTTTTTGTTACAAATAGCCCCCTGTACTTTCATTTAATACATATTAGACCAAAAAATATAAAATTTTGACGTTGCCCCCCTTGTTCTCCGATTTTTATACATATTATATTTTCGGCCCCCCCAAATAATATGTTGAAGCTCCGCCCCTGGTCGACTCATCCTACTCTGCTGCCATCACATTGCCTCCAATGCACATACCATTGCCCTTTGTTGTCATCGCAACCACCGGGTGCTGGTTGTGGGTTTGACGAAATTGTAGGTGGTCATTGTGATTATGAAATGAACCTAGAATGAAGATGAAGATAGTCGATATGGGTATAATTAACTAGAATTAAGTAGTTGTGGGTTTAATGAACCTGAGACGAAGATGAAGATGATATGCATACAATATTCATATTTTGGGTTTTATTTTCATTTTTTTTGCATATGATTTTGTGAATATGGAGTAAAGAATGAAGAATGAAAATAATCACTATGTTTTTTTTATTTGCATATAGCGTTGATTTTGTGAAATAACATCGGTTTTTGTTTTTTGATTTTGCACGTAGTTTTTGCTTTTGTCAATTTACATCGGTACATGTGGTTATTTAATTTTGCTCCTAGTTTTGAATTTGTAAATACACATAAGAAAATTACCGTGTAAGAAGGAATGGATAGTGGTGGTTTGTGGTTGAATGATGGTCACAAGAGATGTGCCTATAAGATGAGTGAATGGAAAGGAGGAAAAGTATTGGGGCGCAGTGGCGATGCTATGTAGATAAAAGGTGGGTCACTTGACCCCCCCCCCCCCCCACACACACACACACACACACATATATATATATATATATATATATATATATACATATATATATATATATATATATATATATATATATATATATATATATATATATATATATATATATATATAGGGCTAGGTTCAAATGTTCTTGACATCTATTGTGTGCCCGTAAGCACAAATCTGAACCAACGGATGGAATAGAATCAATGATCTTGATCTGAGGGTCTATGATATTAAAATAGGGTAACATGTACCATATAATAACATAAATTTCAACATAAGGGTATTTTGGTCAATTAACCTATATTAAAAAGGAAATTTCCAGATTTTAAGGGATAATTAATACCCTTATTTTTAAAAATCTGAATTTTTTAAATTTAATTCAAATATAATTTTTAATAATATCCGATTTCATTCTGTTAGAATGACATAAAAATCAACTATAAACTAGTAAATATATTTTTGATTTTATTCTTACAGAATATGATTATATTCAATATTTATATATATTAACATGCTTAAAGAATTATAGAACATATTATCAACACTAACATTTTATAAATAATACATGTCTTCTTGCACTAATAATATATCAAATAATTACATTGTATGATTGTGATACAAAGAACATTCTTGAATAATAACAAAATTCTGAAAGAATAACAAGTGTAATTCTTTTAAAACATAACAAGATTCTTAAAATGTGAGTGTGATCAATCTTTGATTCATTTTTCAAGCATTTCCTATCATGTCTTCAAACCATTCTTCAATCAATTTCTATAAAAAATGCAACAAAAACTAAGAATAGTTAAAAAAAATATCGTATTCTTTAAGAATGACTTTACTGAACCTGTTCATTATGTGGAAAAATAACATAGCAAATCTATTACAAAAAAGGAAAACACAAATTCTAAAAGAATTATTAATTCTAAAGTGCAATTACCATTACTGCACTACCATTATTTTGACAGAATATATATGCCATTTTAAATTTTGGCAGAATGCATACAATAGTTTAAATTGGCAATGTGGGTTGTAATTCTGATAGAATATAGCAAACATTAAAAAATTGTAACTTATTCTAATAGAATGTAATCTTCAAAGTATAAATTTTGATAGAATGTAGTAAACATTAAAAAAAAATGTAATTTACTCTAACAGAATGTAATCTTCAAATCAAATATATTCTAACAGCATGTTATTTTACTTATCCTATCTTGCAATGTTTTTTTATTTTTCCTGTCTTGACAAATAAACTAATTGACATATAAATAATTTACCAAAAACATAATCGGAAGACATGAATAAAAAAAATACCTAGATTTCACCGGAGAAGAAGAATCAGCGACCACCACCACATCCTCTCCACCTCATGACCTGCTTCGATCGGAGCAACAGCCCCACCCCACTGCTTCTCCTTTTGTTCTTCGGTCTCGTCACTCATCGAAGATCGATACCTCCTCCCCTCGCTTTCTTTCTCTTCTGTTCCTATCGATCAAGGCCTATGAAGATTCGACTTCATCGTTGATTTCTTTGCCCCATCGGAACCCCTCCTGCCCTCTGATCGAACCTCTAGCACATCTCCCCTTCTACGGTAGCCCAAAACCTCCGAAACCCCGCTGAATAGCAGGGACCAATGCTGGGAAAGCGAGAGGGAGGATAAATCGCTTTATACGTGATCGGCTAGGGTTTTTTTCAACAGATTTTGACTACATCCCATATTTAAAGGAATAATAAAGAACATATTAATTATCTACCATATTTATATATGCCAAGATTACTATAATACCCTTAAATGATTTATTTAATGATTAATTATTTCTTGAATTCTTATTGGTGTACACAGTCACACAATAGTTGTCAAAAACATTTGAACCTATATATATATATATATATATATATATATATATATATATATATATATATATATATATATATATATATATATATATATATATATATATAGACATAAAAATTCTGAACTACCTTAAATATTTTAAATTAAATACCTTAATATTTTTGGCAGACGAAATACATGTACAAATCAAGTTTTTCGAAACCTACTTTTATTTTTTTTATTTTTTTATCGGTTTTATTTAAATAGTTATTTATATGGTTTTACGTTTTAGACTCGTTATTGTCCGGATGATGGTTTATGGTTAGAAGTGAGGTGTTGGGGGCCTTTAATGTAGATTTAGACCGTAGGACCATCAATGCAATTTTTTGAAACCGTAGGGACGTTAGTTATTAACTTTTCAAAAATTGCACCAAACCTATGAATCTGAAAAAACTACAGGGATCAAAACTGTAATTTACTCTTAATAGATTGAGATTTGTTTATTAATTACCTACATCAAATACCAATATGATTGGACTGTCAGGATTAGTGCGAGTCGATAGTGATGGTTAGGGATATTATGCGCCTTTTATAGTCTTACTCTATTGCGACATTAACTAGCAAAACCGGATGCGATGCCTAAACTAATGTAAACAATACTTCCAATTATACACATTATACCCTCATGCCTTATTAAACAATGTAAATAAGTTTTCTGTAAAAGGCACAATAAATATTCATTAAAATGATTAACAAAAAGACACATGGTGCCATATAAAAAATAAACAATGGCAAAATGACAAAAGCACAAGCAAAAAGAACAAAATATTAGGAAAATAAAATAATATAACAAACACTACAACAAATCAATAAATCAATTTTACACATTATTGCGTACATTCATACACTTAAAACATGCATAGACTTATGTATTTGCATACAATAATAATAATAATAATAATAATAATAATAATAATAATAATAATAATAATAATGATAATAATAATGAAGAATCCGGTTAAAATTTTTATTTAAATGTGAACAAATCGTATAAACTTGTTCACAAATTTAACAATAAAATAATTTAATTTTCATGACTTTTAAAAGGTAGACATATTCAACACGTCTACCTTATTATTATTTTCACATATTTATAACTAAGCAATTAACCTTCTTACATAATATTCAATATTTCTACCTTATTATTATTTCCACATATTTATAACTAAGCAATTAACCTTCTTACATAGTATTACTTTTAAATATTTGATTTAACCATAAATAAATCACACATTTCTTGTTGTGAAAAGAAAAACATCTTCCATCCCTAATATATATAAATAAAAAAGAACACGCAAATACTGTAATACATATAATTAAAAGGAGCATGGAGGAGGCATAATGCGTCATGATGATTCATAATTTCATATAGGAGGCTACCAAATGAACTGTTAACATAGAGATTTTTCAATTTTATTTATTTATTTATTGAATATTATTACTACTTTAAAGATTCTAGCAAGTTGCTGGAAGTACATCCCCAAATAACTATTACAACTTCAGTTTACAAGAAAGAGGAATTCACCTTGACTTCATTAATCATCCATGTGGCAGTTGTGAAGTTATTGTTGAAGGTTCGATCATTTCTATATCGCCAAATGAACCACAACGTAGTTAATTAGAAATATAGCATGAATTAGCTTTCTGAGATGGGGATCTATTTCACACCAATCGGATATTTCCGAAGCAAAGGAGCAGAAAACTAAAAGATGTTCACATGATTCAACCCCTACCCCACAATTGTTATATAAATATGAGTTAATTTCCACTCCCCTCATCAATTAAAAGAGCTTCTTTGGAACGAATTCTGTTCAAAGCTGCTTGTGAACAAAAAAAATGATCTTCAATGGCTCCCAATTATTCCAATTATGTATGTAAGTATTGCGTGAAAACATTTGTGCTTCAATTGACTTCCGCGGATCAAGAGTTTACCATGGACAAACCAGCGCTATCGCTCACCCAAACCCATTTGTCGCTTTGGTCCCTCAGGCAGTAGTACTAACATCCGCCAAACACTTATATAGTTCATGATTTTTTTTTTCATTAACCTTGGAAATCTTTTCAATTTCCAGCTCCGGGTTATCAAACCTTTTGTTTTGTAATAAGGGTCCAATACTAAACATTTTTTGAAACAGGATGTTTGGATAAATTAGCTTATAGCTTATTGTTTATTAGCTTATTAGTGGGTGAGAGAAAGCAATTTTTGCAAAGTGTTTGGATTAGAAATAAGCAATAAACTATAAGGAATAAAGGAGTGCTTATTAAAATTAACTTATTTAGCTTATTCCCACCGCAATAAGCTGATTTTTAGTGTTTTTTTTATCTAAACACTTAAACTTAGCTTATAACGGTAGGTACACCAGATGCGTATTTGAGGATGAGGGGTCCAATATCAATCCAATTATCGTACTAGAAAGACATTCTGGCCCCCGACCCACTGCACATCACCTTTGAATAAGCTATATAAATTGATATTTTATGATGCCAATTCAAGAACAATTCACTACTAGAAACAAGACTATGAGCGACATATTGTTCTGTCGCTATTCCGCTGATAAGTATCATTTGCGACAAATCAATGACAGAAATATTCCACAGTCAAAAAGAGCCTGGCAAATTCTTTTGCGAGGGATTCAACGATGGATTGAGGTAGGCCTGACAATTGGGTTGGGTTCGTGTTAGCGGGTAATGGGTTGGCGGATCATAGGATGGCGGGTCAAAATACATTGACCCGACTCAACCCATATAATATATGGGTTGGCATTTGGCAGATTGGAAACATCAAACGAACACAACCCACATAACACATTTAAGTATATGGGTTCATAGGTCAGTGGGTCGATTTTAGGTCAAAGAGTTAACGTGTCATTTTGGATAACTTTTCACATGTTAAATTTATATGAATTATACACGTGTCTAAATTAATTAATAATAGCATTTTATATCGACTAGAATGAAATGAACAACCAAATACCAATCTAACATAATAACATAATAAGGTACATGTAACGCCTATGTATTTTAAACTAAAACTTTCATTTTTGCAAAGGGACTCGACGAGTCGGAGGCCCCGGAATCGTCGAGTAGGAACAAAGGATTGGATGTGGAATTGAAGCCTACTCGACGAGTCGAGAGGCCTCGACTCGACGAGTAGGGCTGCCAGAGTGAAACCGTAATTTGCAGGGTTTGCACCCTATTTAAACACCTTAACTGGTCTCAACTACAACCTTCATGACCTCCAAGCCTTATTCATGAAACCCTAATCCATTTTGAATGTTCTTGAGCCTTTATTGTGCGTTCTTGGTGATTTGAAGCTTGAGAAGGAAGAGGAAAGCTTGGGGATTAAAGAGGAGACAACTAGATCCAGAGTTTGTGCTGCATTTCCGGCTCATTTGAGGTATAAAGTCTATACCTTGTCTATTCATCTATTAGATCCCTTCATGGAGTATTTTAGGGCTTTAAGGAACCATTTTTGGAACCATTCATGGATGCAATCATGTTTGGGGCTAAGACTTCAGATCCAGAGCCTTTGAGGGACTCCATGGCATAAAGGTGCAAACTTTATGGCCATAGGAATCCCATACATCATAAGAACCACTTTTTAGGGCTATTTGAGCTAAATAGCCCATACATGAACGTAAAGTTTGTAACTTTACGTGTTATATCAACCTTAGGAGGCCATATCTATGTTTTGGATGCATTATGCCCAACTAAAATCAGCTGTATGGAATTAGACTTTGGGGGACTCGACGAGTTGTTCTTAGGACTCATTGAGTTGGGTTGTATTTCCCCAAATCAGCCTGAAGAACCCAAAGTTGCTCATCCATAACTGAAATCAACTCATCCCTAAGTGGAGTGATCAAACCAGAAAAATCCTCTCTCATGAACCTCAAAATCTCTATAGCTATAATGTCGCGAATAACCTCCTCAATCAGCTTTGAATCACCAATACATAAGGTCACCATCATGAAACTGAAAGATAACTAAAACACATAAAACAATGCATAGTGCAAACCCACACTATGTATACCCACCTACAATTCCCAGGTAATCCTGAAACGCTCCTTGGCCTAAGTATGGATCATGTGGTGTTAGTAGTACGAGCCTAATACTACCTTCCACACTTATCCATATATGTTCCGAGGATTACTCCAAGACTCCCAAGTCACTTCTCATCACTCATCTAAACTTCTTACATGCATGCATAGGTCTAACCTCATGTGTAAAGCTATATTTCCTAAATTCCATCGCTAGGATTCCCCTACCCACAAAACTGAATTGCTAGAAATCTACCAAGACCGCTAGTTTCCCTGTATATGCAAATAATTCACAATACAAGAACAAATAGACTATCGAATGAGTGACTCAACCCTAAGACCTCAAGGAGAAGGAATAAAACTTAATCAATCATTCTAAGGCTATGCAGTCCTAATCGTATACAACTCTAAAACATACACCTAGCTATAAAATTACCAATTAAGAGTTCAAGCAGGTCATAACAAACAATTCTATAAGATAGAAGCAGCACAAGAGTCAGAAAGTTCTATCATGTAATTCCTGAGAAGATGTACAACCTACAATCTAGCACGTATAACAACCCATTACATAAATAATAGATCATATGGGTATAGTGGGAATTACTTCCTGAGTGTCAGCCGACTGTACGCATCACATCCTCCACTTGGTTTAAAATCTTTTAGAAAATCATTTCCTTGAATAAATATTTTCTTTTCAAAACTCATTTAGAAAATCTATCAGTCCCCAGTTTAAGTTCAGACACACCATAAGGTACACCAGAATCCCTCAAACCAAGGCTCTAATACTAACTTGTAATGTCCCGACAATTACAAAGAAATTTTTTAAATTTAAAATATAACAACCAATTAAAACATTTTTTTAAAATCCATCAAGTAACATTCATTTGATTACAACCATACATTATTAGAAAATTTACAAAGTTGCGGAAACAAACTTTTGATATCTGGTAACATGACGCAATTGTATATGATTATGTATCATGGTGCTATTTTGACACATGAAATCCGATGTAGCTAACAGGGAATACAATTAGCCACATTTATAGATTTACATTATGATACTATTTATATAAGAGACAATACATAGATATTTAGTGACATGAGGCAATTGTATATGTTTCTGTATCATGGTGCTATTTTGAAACATGAAATCCAATGTAGCTAATAGGGGATACATATCATCACATTAA
The DNA here is from genome assembly GCF_002870075.4 of Lactuca sativa. NCBI lineage: Eukaryota > Viridiplantae > Streptophyta > Magnoliopsida > Asterales > Asteraceae > Lactuca > Lactuca sativa. The sequence goes on along the minus strand of NC_056625.2, from coordinate 18,434,430 downwards.
ATATTTGTGTGTCCATAGGGTGGCATTTAGCAGTGACTAAGTAAAACCAAGAAAACAAGTTAATTTTAGTGGTTTATGGTTTTGTGCCTTTTATTATGTGTGACAAAATATGATGAATTGGCAATGAAAAAACAAATATTATTAGTGTAAGTTGCATTTGGTTATGTTTACAATTATTATGTGTGTCTATAAGTAAATATAGTTAGAGTAAATATAATGTCTGATCAGTATAATTATAATATTGTCATTGAATGTGTGACTATAATTATGTAATGGTCATTCTTTTTGTACTAGTTTGTGTATAAATGTAAAGAATAGTCTTCATCAAAATACCATTTGTTGAATAGTCAACCATGTGGAGTTGCATCTGAAGGGCTCCTTTAAGTCGACCAAAATACACTCTTGAAGCGGACGTAAATTGTTACTACGGTTCATACCAATTTCTGCATCTTGAAACCCAAAAATGTAAAAGAGCATATTGCCCTTTTGTAGTAAAATAGTCCAACTTTTCTTGTTATATTCCATTTTAGAGCTGAAATCCAAACCAAAATAGCTCCCAATAAAGAATACCAACAATATCATTCAACTTTAAAATTCCCCTTTTCGACTTCTGATCACACAATTCATAAAACAATGACAATTTGAATGACTAGGTAGAGAAATTTTATTAAATATGAATTGGCAGCAATGTGCTGAAACAGTACAATTAAAATGATATTAGCATATACTAAAATCTTATAATTATATCTAAACACCAATTTTTTACACTAAGAAAAATAATAAGGGTAATATTGTAAATTTGGGGCCGCAACACCATACTGAGTAGTTACTAGCATGCATAATGACACAAACTTCCAAAAAAACTTCCAAGCAACGATTTCTTATCTTTTTATGGAAGTAACCATCCTTTTTTGAACACTCTAGAACGAAACACAAAGCATTGCATGCATCTGTCAACACATGCATCAAAATGGTTTATCTTTAACATACTAAAAGAGTAAAACAAATACCTTAAAATAATCATAATGGTGAAGGAGGTTATATGTTTGTGGGTTGAAATTACCTTCAAATAAGATACCACTTAGAATCCTTTCACGACAAAACACCAGGATCAAGGTTTGGCCTTTACCTTCTACAAATAAAAGTAAAGATTATAATATGTTACGAGATTGAATAATAATATTGCAAAAAATTTAAAGCATGGCATTTTGAATTTTCATATGAAATATATGTAAGTATTATGATATGATTAACAAACACATACCGTCCGTATACAAATACCTTGATAGTCAGTAGGAAAGTAATCATTTTCCTTATGCAAGTCAAGTGGGTCAATACATGACAATATATTATCATTATAAGGAGAAACTACAATACAAAATTCTTCACCGTCCTCCTCATACGCATCTCTGTAATTTTTGGGAGGTGAGTTGATGATAATAGACATGTTTTGATCGACTGGTTCTGTCACATAAAATACTTGTCTTTATTGTGAGGCCAATATGAAGGGATCATCTTTATGGCCTAATCTATTTAGCTCCACTAGTGTGTACGCTAGTCTATCCTTATTGACCCCATATTTATTGTCAACCCAATCACACATGAAAATTGGAATTTTTTAAAATGATAATCAAGTACCCATATATCTTGTAAAACACCATAATAAGTGTTTTTGACATACGGTACAACTTCTTTACTAATTTGTGTGTCAGTTGCAATGACACTAACCCCACTGTCTTGGTAAAATTTTCCTTCACGAGCTTTTGTACGAAAAGCATAACCATTGATAGCATATACATCGTATTTAATAATGTTTTTGTTTGGTCCATGAGAAATTCATCTCATTGTCTCTGTTAAACTTTCTCTGCAAACCCATAACTCCTTCTTTACCTGAATAGTTTTATAATATGAATTGAACATATAAGAAAATACATAATGATTAGCAAGAGTGTGTTAGAAAGTACATGTCTTAGTACATTTATATAACAACCAATCAATGTGCTAGGGTACCACTTAGGACCGGTTATGCTTATCCCCAATAAATTAAAGAAAAAAAAATATATAAAAAAATAAAGTACCTCCTGTCGTAACCAATGACCAAATGTATCAGTGTGCTCTTTCTCTAGACGTGCTTTTCATTTAGTCGGTTGTTTTTGTCGCAAAAAATCCATGTGTCGACTGTACGTCTGTAAATGTTATTTTGAAAAGAACACAATAGTGTACAGTAACAAAAAAATTACATACATGTAAAAACCTTACTTAATATATGGGAGTACTTCAGATGTATTTTGCAATACAAAGATATGTGCTTTGCTGAAGAGTGGGGGAGAAACTTCTACTGGTTTAGCAGCTGATAGAGGAGTCCCATCCATATCTTCATCTCTTTGAATTCTACTACTTGTGTTATGCTTCTCAGGTGGAAGGCCAACAATATTCATGTTTTTTTTTTATCAATTCACTAAAAAACTCAATCGTCTCTTCTGCAACATTCTCGTCTGCAATGCATCCTTCCGGTCTATTTTTGTTTTGCATGTGGCCCTTAATAATCTTCATATACCTCTCGAGCGGGTACATCCATCCAAAGAATATTAGACCACATAATTTTACTTCTCTAGTAAGGTGAACGATTAAGTGAATCATCACATCAAAAAATGATGGTGACAATTGTTTCTCAAGAAGGCATAAGTTCACACATAACTCTTCTTACAACTTATTGAGCTCATTCACTTTGATTTCTTTGCTACATATTGTTTTGAAAAAGAAACATAACCTGTTAATATCAGCTCTGGTGGGTGGATGCATAGTAGACCGAATTGATATGGGCAAATATTGTTGCATGAGCATGTGATAGTCATGTGACTTGAGTCCGATCAGCTTCCTTTCCTCCAGCCTCACCAAACTAGACAAATTAGAACAATACCCTTGTGGAACCCTTAAGTGGTAAAAAGTTTCTAGGAACTTGTCTTTTTCCTCTTTTGTCAATGTGCGACCTGCCGGGGGGAGTGTGGTATTGTTCCCGTCATTCTTAGGATGCAACTATGGTTTTAACCCATAATACACCAAATCCAGTCGAGCTTTATAACCCATCTTTCGGCTTCCCTGGAATGTTCAACATTGTTCTGACTAGACTCTCTCCCACATTCTTTGTAATATGCATAAATTCTAAACAATGTGGAACCAAATTGTGTTGCCAATACCTCAGCCGTCTATACTATATATTAAATTTCTTCCAATATGTGGTATCTTGTTGGCTAACATCTGAACTACCCACTTGCTTTGATTTTCTCTTTTTTGGTATATTCTCATTTCTACTAGTAGAATATTTTTGGATTTATGATCCATTGCCCTTAGATAATTTCCCCCATTTATTAATTACAGATTTGACCTTGTTATATATTTCCTCCCCAGTCATAGGTATTGGTGATGGTAAGAACTCATGTTCTCCATTGAACGCCCTCTTTTGTCTTCTAAAGGGGTGGTCATATGCTAAATAATTTCTATGACCAGCATAACTTTGCTTATTTGATTCAGGGAGTCTAATACAGTGTGTTTGTTCACCACACACAACACATCCTTTGAACTCGCTGTAAGGACAACCAGATAATGTACCAAGAGCAGGATGATCATTAATTGTCCATAACATAACTACACATAGATTAAACCTTTCTTGTGCATATGCATCATATGTTTTGACTCCATTATCAAATAATATATGTAGATCATCAACCAAAGGTGCAAGGAACACATCGATATCATTTCCCGGTGTTCCTGATATCAATAACGGAAGCATGATAAACTTTCTCTTCATACACAGCCATGGGGGAAGGTTGTAATGACAATTAAAATACGCCATACACTATGATTCCTATTTCCTCCATTCACATTCACCCCGTCAACCGAAATTCCTATCCACAAATTTCTTTGTTCTCTAGAAAAGTTATGAAATTTCTCATCTATGTCAGCCCATGTTGGTGAATCTGCTGGATGACGTAAAACACCGATTTCCACCTTTCTATAAGTTGAATGCCATGTTAAATCTTTTGTAGTACTCTTTGATTGAAACAGTTGTTTCATTCATGGAATTATTGGAAAGTACGACAACACTTTTGCTGGAATATTCTTCTAAATTTTATTATTTTCTTTATCCACCTTCCATCTTGATTTACCACAAGTGGGACATATTGTGGTCTCTTCATATTCGTTCCCGTAAAGTATACGGTTGTTGACACATGCATGTATCTTTATATACCCTGAACCCATTTCTTTGAATGCTTTCTTGGCCTCAGATGTACTACTGTACATTTCATTTCATTCTGGTAACATATTTTTGATCAAAACTAATAATTTTATATGATACTCCATACATACTCTTTAAGTTGAGTAGTTTTATGATTGCAGATAACTTTGTAAAGTTAGGAAATCCTCTATATATGGGTTTCTCAACATCATCTATCAGTTCTCCAAACTTGTCAGGGTCCCCAATGAAATCATCTTCTGTAGCTTCAACCATCTCCACTATTTTTTGCAGCATCTGTTGGCATATCTCTTGTGAAGCTTGTGTATTCAACACCGTATGTTTTTTCCATGGCAAAATCCTCTATATAAACATAATTACTTGGTGTTTCCTCTTTTTTCCATGTTTAGTCTAGTTCTTGTAGATTTGATCAATTCCATTACTGAATAGATGAGCATCTAACACATCAAATGAACGAGATATGTGGTTTACACACTTTATACAAGGACATGATATTTTTATCTTTGTTTTGGTATCTGAAGGATCGATATTCCTAGAAATCATGTAATTGCGTACTGTATATTTCAAAAAATTTGCAACACATTTTATATAAGTCAATGTGTTTCTATATGATCCCATCCAAGACTTGTCCATTTTGATGCTACAAAAATCATACATGAATTTAGTAATTAAGATCAATTGTTCATTGATGTTTTTTTATCAAACAGTTGGTGTACATAAATGAATAACACAATATAATAAATAAATCCAATTCATGGAAGCCAATTCAATGTTATCTGTAGATTATAGCATACACGCATGCTAATTAAATTCATGATCAAACAAAATATATAAAAAAAATTATATTAACCGTTTTTTTAATGTCGTTGAAGAACATATACAAATGTTATGTATGCATGCCTGTATCAATGTGTTGTATAGAAGTTACTCAGCATTACCAACGACTTTGTATTGACAAGAGAATGCTTCAAAGAAAAATCATATTACATGAATACACATATCTAGTCAATTCGTATGGTTCATCAATGATATATCGAAAAAAAAGGAAAATATATGAAGGAAATTACGCATTGATAAACAAATTACTTAAGGATATTATCTAGTGTGTGACTGACTTAACAAAGATGTAATTTATAAAAAATGTTGTATGTGGGGTTCGAACCCACAATCTTCCAAAATAAATATGTGGTAAATCTATCTTCATTGACCAACTAGGTTGCGCTTTAATACATAATATTTTTGGATATGATAAAAGAAAACTATAAATACTTATTACATATTATATTTGGTAATAAAAACAAAAAAGACAAAAATACCCCTGATTACAATCAATTTTATTCTTTTAAATTTTTATTTACTGTTTTGACTTGAAAAAAAGAGACAATTACACCCCTGCTTGCCTTCCATCTTAAACTGTTAAGTAGATATCTTAGTTTTAACATAAAAAACAAAAAAAAAGACAAAATACCCCTGATTACACTAACGGTCAAAAACAAATTTGTTTAACATTTTTACTTACTCTTCTGACTTGAAAAAAATAGACAATTATACCCCTGCCTACTTTCCATCTTAAACTGTTAAGTTGATATCTTTGTTTTAACAATAAAAAAAAGACAAAAATACCCTTGATTACACTTACTCTGAAAACTTATTAATTAACACTTTTACTTAGTCTCTTGAGTTGAAAAAAAGAGACAATTACACCCCTGCTTGCCTCCCATCTTAAACTGCTAAGTAGATATCTTAGTTTTAACATAAAAAGACAAAAAAAAGACAAAAATACCCCTGGTTACACTAACTGTCAAAAAAATTTTGTTTAAAATATTTACTTACTCTTCTAACTTGAAAAAAAGACAATTATACCCCTACTTGCCTTCCATCTTAAACTGTTAAGTTGATATTTTGGTTTTAACATTAAAAAAAAGACAAAAATACCCCTGATTACACTCACTCTGAAAAAATTTTAATTAAGATTTTTACTTAGTCTCCTGAGTTGAAAAAAGGAGACAATTACACCCCTGCTTGCCTTTAAAATTAAAGAGGTAAATGGTTAAATTCAAAGTACAATTCCATATTCAAAACTATTCACTTTACTATAATAACCCTTATTATAGACACCACTGCACATCAATTCTTTATGATCATGTGTTTAAACCAACTGCAGCTACAAAGTACAATGCCATAATAAAATATTGACAATTTGTGAATTAAAACTAAAGTACATTGATATTCTATTTACCATAATAAAAAAAAGTTTCAAAACAACTACAATATTAGATGTTATGTTACATCCACATTTTCATACCATATATATCATATTAACATCCATTAAGCTAACTTTACAAAAACATATTAAACTTGCCTACACTACAACATTTTCCATGAAATGACATTCTCTTAAGCCATGTCCATCAAATCTTCAATCTTTACTCTTGGAATTGTCATGTTCATCATTTTCTTGATGTATGCAATTCCATCATCAACTGTTGCTCTTGGGTCTTCTGTTACCAAGAGATGGATAAGCTTTTCTATCCTCTTCGATGGTAAGTTCATCAAGTAATGGGGGAAATTCATTGGCACAGGTTAGTCTTGTGCTCTACATACAAGTGTTCGATTTCATGAAATTTGTATGCCTTAGCCATCATTTTGAAATTCCCCAACACATTCTCGTCTATAATAGGGGTCATGGTCAACCCCTGTTGCTCTTCCGTTGGCATTTAATACCAGTTGCCAAATGTCTCATAACCCAGACTTTTAGAAAATCTTCTTAATAACTTCATGTCTAGCAATTCGATGTTGACCTAAGTAATGTAAGCTACTGATGTTTTTGCATAGGATTTACCTAGAAAATCGGTAAAATTTCCTCTATGAACCACTCTAATCATTATATTGTTATCGTTACCTATCCTATATTGCACGATTGGATTTGCGGTCGGTGGTTCCTTTGTAATGCTCCACAGTTGAAAGCTTTTCTTCGACCATGGATCGGTGCTCGATTGTCCTGCCATTGATCGATCAAGAAAATTTTCCTTTGTAAATGATCGTCGGTTAGTGAAGAAGGTTCGTGCCTACCAAGTGTGAGAATGAACATTTTCATATAGTTTGAGCGTTTATCGGGATGATGAATCACTACTGAAGACACATTGATGCATAGTATCATCATTCAGTTTCGACTAATTGCAGAGGAGGTGTAGTTTGTGTTGGATTAGATGTCTAAGCCCATAACTATTATTGGTATGTACTTGACCCGAGAGTAGCATGGTCCATTTGGGTTGCATAACACCAGGACAATTTGTTTGGATTATATGATTTATTAATATATTATAAGTTCTAATATATTAATATGGAATCATATGTTTTAATTAGTATTGATCAAGAATTAATTTGGAATTAATTTAGTGATCAAAAGAGACTAATTAAATCTATGGGGACTAATTATAGAAATTAGTTATATTTATATGTGTTGGGCTTATGATCCACGTTGGACCAAGTTTATGTATGTACACATAAAGAGTTGGGCCACATGAACCATGGATCATAACACACATGGGTATAGATTTGGGTTATACCCATGACCTTTGATATTCCACATATAAATATGTTACTTCATAGCCAAAATGACAACTAATGTATTCTTGGAGGATATGGACGGTTTGGTGAGGTTAGGATTCTCTTTCAAGTATCATCCTTTGTCCTAGGTGAGTTGTGATTCCATTTGAGGTGCAACAATTGGGGCACTAAGTTCTTAAAGGCCAAAGTCTTTCTAGTAACACCAAATACATCAAGACCTCAGGCCACATAAAAGGTATGTTACTCTAACTAGTATCTTGTGTTGTTTATGTCAAATTGCATGCTAGTTATAGGTTAATGCCTTGGAAACCATTTGCATGTATAATTATTGAAAACTGGTATCAGAGCCAAGGCTTGTTTTCAATTATACTTGATGCAAATTGCTGAAAAACCTAAAAAAAAATCGAATTTTTTGCTGTCTGGACAGGGGACTCGACGAGTCCATGTGTAAAATCATCCAACTCATTGAGTTGGTTCTTGCACTCGACGAGTTGGTGCCCCTGACAGCAAAATTTCGAGTTTTTTGGCATGTTTTAGATTAGAATCATTACCAAAATGTTTTTATTCATAAAATTTGATTTTGTTGTTATGGTAATGATGATTCTCATCAAATTAAAAGATAATTGTCATAATTTCAAGATTTGTATTAGTTTATATGTTCATGCTAATTTCTTGAAGATTGATGATATGAATTATCTTGTTCTTATGAGTTTGTTTAGATTAATAAAAAAAATTATGTGATAATTTGTTTTCGATCCAAATTGATCTAAAAGTTGTTCATAAAATGTGTTTTTGTAACTTGTCCTCAAGTTATATGAAAAGTCTCATTTATGTTTTTTTAAAACTCATAAGATTTCCATAAGTTATGAATATGAAGAGTGTCATTTTTAAATGTTTTAAAGTCTTCCATAACTTGTCCTCAAGTTATGGAACTTGAAGAGTTTTTCATTAAAACTACTTTAAACTCATAAGTTATGGAAACCAAAGGTTTTTGAAGTGTTCAAAACTTGCCCTCAAGTTTTGGAATTTTTAAAGTTTCCCCCCATGAATACTTTAATTCTAAGTTAATCCCTTAGAATTTTAAAAGTTAAAATTCAACCCTTATACTATTATAATATTAATAGTTAATAGTTATATATATGTATAAGAACAATGTCAGTCTTAACATTAGTAAGTCTCATTCACGAAGCCGATCTATAAGGGGGTATAAGGTTACAGCCTATAAAATGACAGTTTAATGGGTGTCCACTCTCACCCACCGCTTCCTTGACTGGTGGAGGGTCGTTAGCCGAACGGGTAGGACAAGACTCTCATTCTCCCTTCATTAAAAGTATAATGATAAATATAAAGTAACTAAACTTTAATAAATTATCAATCTTAGTTACTTTAGGAAAATGTGTATTTGGTGCTAACCCATGAAATTACACTTTGTACCTTACTAAGTTGTTGGTGGAGCGTGTGTGGATAACCGACACACTAACATGGACTAGTAAGAGTGGCAAAGGGTAACTTAATGTTTATCATAGATTGGTGGAGCGTGTGTGGGTAACCGGCACATCGATTAGGTGATAAAAAAATTAAGGGTACCAAGTTAATTTGCATGGTTATTCACACCTTGTTTGTGATCCTCGGCATCCCAGTCACAAACTTGAGAGGGCAGAACCGAGATTTAAACATGCCATTGAAAAGTTCAATGAATCTCAAAAGATCTAGGAGTTTCAATCCAATTAAAACCCCATTAGGCTTTCATGGTGGAAATTGGTGAATCGTCATTCGCCTACCTTCAAATATTTTATAGCATGGATTACGACATCCCTCTTCCAAGTTATAAAATATTGTGTTGGGTCCTAGTGTTAATATTTCATATTGGATGTTATATTAAGGACTTAAATCAACTAACTTGAATTTCTGCCATTATAGATGTCTAGTTCAGACAGTTATGATCTTCCCAAATCTCTTGGAACAAGCTTTCCAAATGAAGATGATGTCCCGCGATTGGATCATGGAAATCGTACTTCTCTTCCTCCACCTCCTCCAATTAGTCTCCCTAACCCACAAGTTCTCGAAAATTTCAAGGTCACTCAATCCCGAATGGCAAGCAATGTCTATATGTGCTCATATATTGGAGATGAAGTCACATATTGACAAGCTGGGAGAGTTGGATGTCAAAGTCTTGAGGAAGTTGGTTGTTAACAAGGTTCTTCAATTACTTCCTAAGTCACATGGTGAGTTTTTTAGGACTACTATATGACAGACCATGACATGACCTTAATGATCTTACCTATTTGCATAATGCTGCTGAATCAACAATGATTTGGAGCACTAGTAAAGCAAATTTGATTGGAAGATCGACTTCCCAAACATCCATGGAAATGGAAAATGGTAACATTGGAAATACAGAAAAGCTTTCTCTTCGCAATGGAAAGAGATCGGCCATGGTCACGTCATTTCACCCAATGGTAAAGAGAAAGGCTAAGTATGAGATAGTCTCGTGTGCCATTCCCAAAGAGTCCATATGTTTCTTTTGCCAAGAGGAGGGGAATTGGTTGCGAAGCTGCCCTATTTACCTAAGAGATCATAAGGATGGTAAAGTCAGAATGTATGACTCTACTTCAGGTAGGTCCACTATCTAACTCTATTAAGTTCCTATTTGAGATTCTTATTACATGATGTGACTAGGTCGCATTTTGATGTTTTGTAGAATCAAAGGAAGGAAGCTTAAAGGAAGAGTAAGCTGATTCTGATCGTGAAGATCAGAATTTTGAGCTATTACTTAAGAGTTATGATAGATTGCTTAGGAATAGATAACAACATAGTTTTCATATGCATTTGCATTGTAAGGATAAGTTTTTCTACAAGTTTTAAAATAAAGGAAAAAGTTTTAATATTATTTAATTTAAATATCCTTACAATGGCATTTGTGAAAAATTGTTGTTTATATGATTCCATTGATAGCATCATTGGAAAATGGATTTGATTCTTTCGTTTGTGGTAGTGTCATAATTTACCAAATAAGGAAAGATTCTCATCACCCAAGTTTCAGTTGGATAGAAACTTGGAATCATGCAACTTGCATAATGAATGAGAATTTTCATCTTTGCAAAATTAAGACTAATTCCTTGTTCACATGATCGTGTGAGTCAAGTGAAGGACTATAGGATCGGGTACACTTGGTTGTACGATGTTCAGATCTACCACAAAGATTGATAAGGCATTCGTCATGATTTACTAAAGTTTAGTGAATATGGTTATACTTACATGTTTAAGTGTAATTCTAAAACATTGGAAAAGTTTCAATGTATGGCAGAATGAATAAGAATAATCAAATAATGCAGAAAGATAAAAGTTTCTCCAAACTGAAAAGATGAGAGAGTACTTTAGTATCGTGTTTTATGACTATCTTAGTGATTATGAAACCATATCACAATTGATTCTCTAAGGACATCTTAGTGCATTTGTTTGACTAGGAAGAGTAACCGTGAATTGTTGAATTGGTTAAATCAAAAGATGAGTCATACTTTGTTCCAAAACTGAGTCTTAGAGTAATACTCCCAGATTGTAACTTGAGTGACATAATCTTAAGAAGGTTTATAAAACTTGTCAAATGTAGAGTAACTTGTTTTCTTACTCTTGTACATTTAAAATTGGTAAGTTGTGATATTTTGGATAAAACAAAGACCAACTAAGGCCAGTTGTGTGAAGTGTTTGTCTTGATAAAAATCCATACTAACTCTTGAATATTTGCTTTGTCAAGGAATGGTCCTTGACAAAGTGAATCTTATATGTCAATAGGTCACTGGGAGTCTTAAAGTTCTTGAAAAGTTTCAAGAACTAATCAAGAATAAAACTTGTTGTTTATTACTAGCACACGACTTGAGGTTTGTAACCTATTGTGTTGACATATTTTTGTTTCTATGCCCTTTCCAGTTAAAAGTTGACTATGCATGTGAGTTCTATGAGTTCTCAGTTGTTTGCATAACTACTTGGAAGCAATGGTAGGCCCTTGTGCTGCCAAGTGGCAAGAAGTTAAGATTAAAAAAATTCAGTCCATATAGTATGGGTTTGTCACTAACCTTGTCTTGTGATTATGGTTATGACAAATTCACATGGATAGGAAAACATAAACCATAGAAATCTAAGTGTCATAAAGGTTTCTCTTCGATTCATGAAAATGATGGTGAGGAAACGCTTTCACTAAGTAGATTTTAAGTAGATAGCAATTGTGATATTTGCATTCTCAAAGTCATTAGTGGAGCGTGTGTGGAAAACCGGCACGCTAACATGGACTTGTGAGAAATGGCAAAGGTCTAAACAATTGAGACTATGATTACGACATCCATTTTCATAGCTCTAAAAAATTATTTAGACACACTTGTGAGCTATCTAAGAAAAGGTGTATGATTTTGATAAAGTTTTATCAAAGCAACTCGTATCAGAAATCTGAACTTTGGTAAGAAAATCAATAAAGTATTGATTTCTAGAAGTCCACCTGATTTCTGAGTACATGTCAAAGCTAGTAGGAGCATAAGTGTGATGCTAATAATTATCATGTTAGTGGGAGTAGGATTATTATGTTTAGTATTGCATGTTGAAAAGTTGCGGGGGTTGAAAAGTTGTTTGCTATAATTAAGGGAGAGGAAATTATACTTCATTTCAATTCTAAAATCTTAGATTGAGATTTTAATCATCTTTAGTCAAGGTATATATATATATATATATATATATATATATATATATATGAATTTTATGTTGGAATGGTTCAACATAAGGAAATTATATATATATATATATATATATATATATATATATATATTGCGTTTTAAAAATTCGATTATGATTACGACATCCCTATTCATAGTCAAATTATGAACACATGGCAAATTAAAATTATTGTAGCAAAAGACTGGTATAGGATCATGTCTTTATGTGAGACATCATTAATCGTGTCCCATATGCTTCAGGTATAGGATTGATTACATGTGCTATAATAATTTATCCTTTCTAAATTTTCCAAATGCCTAGGGCATTATGAAAGGAAAAGGTCTAGAATTGGATATGACTAAAATGATTAAGCAATTGTCAAGGACAATTTGAGGTTTATGAAAGATTGGTTGCTCATGGACAATTGGAAGTATAGTGTTAATTTTGAAAGGACCATATTGACATATTCTGAAAGGAGGCAACTCTTGTTTAGAAGGGATAGTCAAAACGGAATATAGAAATCTTTCCATAAGTGGAAGTTATTCATTAAATCTGTTTAAGATTAGAAAAACTTAATGCAAGAAGGATGTTCAAAGGAATGTACTTTGAATTTGAGACTTCGTTTCCATGGAATTGATTTCTATAGGAATACTCTGTAATGTCTGTTGACAAGTCTTTGTGACTTTGTGCATAAGGATCAATGCATACAAGTTTAGAATCTAACAGATTTCAATAAATGGAAAGAATCTTGTATTCTTACATTTGCGGTAAGGATTTGGGATTGTGAAATGAGCATCATTGGAATCATGTTCAATTGGTCTATTTCACAAAGTAAGGATCATAGACAAACATAGTGTGCATACTTGGAGTATGGCATAACTATTGTTTAGACAAATATAGTATGCATGCTTGGAGCATGGCATGACTATTGTTTCAGATTCAAGTATATAGTTGATCATTCGAAACATTATACAATGAATAATGAGTAATCAATATGGTGTTTAAATAAAAGGTGTTTTATTTACTCTCAAAGGTGCTTGGGGCCATATAGGATTAGTGTTATTCGTGTAATTCACTTTGCATGTTTTGACTTCCCGAATAACTAGGTTATTCAAACTCTCCACAGTCAATCATATGTTGGAAGTAGGTATGAATCAAGACTGTCATGAATGGGTCTGTAGTTTGTTTTGGTGGCCTAGACATAGCTGTAGTGTTCAAGAGTGCTCCTGGAATGAGATTTGAGTATTCGATTAAACCCACGCTCATTTAAATCACTTCATGGATTTTATCACGATTGATCATGAGATGATAATATCTTATATTCTTCAAACCAAGAGATATGAGTTGCAGCCTACAAGTCGGTTACACATTGATTATGTGAAAACGCACCAGCAACTTGGTGTTATAAAATGCAATTTTGTGTGTGATTTGATAAGTATATAGAGCAAGCATATGAGTTGAAGTTTATCCATTCCTTTTACCCTTGGAGGGATAAAAGCGATATCTGTGGTCCCCTCGATGATTTGGTGACAACAACTGTAAGTGCTCGGCCGGGCCTGAATTGATTTGATTTGTTCAATTAGTCAGTCGTCATAAATCAGAAATCGGGAAACAATAGATGGACAGAGAGTATGATTATAATCCATGTCTCAGTCCATATGATATCTAGAATGGAGGAATATATGATCCCTTATCTAATGGACACGTCATTGACTAGGTTAGAGTTCGACAACGGCTTTTAAGAGCTACGCTTGCTAGTCGGGATCTTGGAGTCATATGAAATAATAATTTTAGACTTATCCAAGTGGGAGACTGTTGGATTAGATGTCTAAGCCCATAACTATTATTGGTATGTACTCGACCCGAGAGTAGCATGGTCCATTTGGGTTGCATAACACCAGGACAATTTGTTAGGATGGAATCTTGAGAGAAGGTTATATATGATTTATTAATATATTATAAGTTCTAATATATTAATATGGAATCATATGTTTTAATTAGTATTGATCAAGAATTAAATTGGAATTAATTTAGTGATGAAAAGAGAGACTAATTAAATCTATGGGGACTAATTATAGTAATTAGTTATATTTATATGTATTGGGCTTATGATCCATGTTGGACCAAGTTTATGTATGGACACATAAAGAGTTGGGCCACAAGAACCATGGATCATAACACCCATGGGTATGGATTTGGGTTATAACCATGACCTTTGATATTCCACATATAAATATGTTACTTCATAGCCAAAATGACAACTAATGTATTCTTGGAGGATATGGACGGTTTGGTGAGGCAAGGATTCTCTCTTAAGTATCATCCTTTGTCCTAGGTGTGTTGTGATTCCATTTGAGGTGCAACAGTTGGGACACTAAGTTCTTAAAGGCCAAAGTCTTTCTAGTAACACCAAATGCATCAAGACTTCAAGCCACATAAAAGGTATGTTACTCTAACTAGTATCTTATATTGTTTATTTCAAATTGCATGCTAGTTATAGGTTAATTCCTTGGAGACCATTTGCATGTATAATTATTGTAAACATAGATCCAAGGTATTTAGGGTTGTATGTGCACCATAAGATGTTTTAGTATACTAAAACCCATCAGTTTGAACGACAACCATTATGATAATTATGTTTAAATATATATATGTATAATAATTTAAAATAGTATTTATTAATTATCATACTCAGTATTGTTTATGTTTTTATGGAACCACATAAATTAAAATTTAATTTTTAATTTTCACATTATTATATATCTACGTATGGGGTTTATTGAAAAATAGAATTACAAATTTATTAATAAATTTGAGATTAAATTTGTACGTATAGTAATAAATTTGAGATCAAACATGGTTAGGGTTGGATGTATGAGTTAGGTGTATGGGTTACAACAGGGTAGGTTAGTGTCACATGTGAGTTAGGTTTTGGATGTATGAGTTAGGTGTATGGGTCAGTTATAGCTGTGTAGGTCAGTGACACATGTGAGTTAGGGTTGGATGTATGAGTTAGGTGTATGGGTTAGAGCTTGGTATGTTAGTGGCAAGGGTGAGTTAGGGTTTAGATGTATGAGTGGAGTGTGTGGTTCGGTTACAGCTGGGTAGGTCAGTGGCACACGTGAGTTAAGGTTAGATGTATGAGTTAGGTGTATGGGTTACAACTGAGTAGGTCTGTGGCACAATGAGTTAGGGTTGGATGTATGGGTTAGTGCTTGGTATGTTAGTAGCACAGGTGAGTTAGGGTTTGGATGTATGAGTTAGGTGTATGGACCGGTTACAACTCGGTATGTTAGTGGCACTTGTGAGTTAGGGTTTGGATGTATGAGTTAACTGTATGGGTCGGTTGTAGTTGGGTAGGCCAGTGGCACAAGTGAATCGGGGTTGGATCTTAAAGTTTAAATATATTTTAAATTGTTCTTATTATATATATATATATATATATATATATATATATATATATATATATATATATATAATTAAATGTTACATATTTTTTATTTCCAATACTCATATAATTGTATCTTAAAGTAAAATTATTAATAAACAAGGACCAAATATGTAATATTTATATTAAAATAAAAAAGCGCATCTCTAAGGATTCAATTTCCAGAAGTCCATGTTTCCAAATGGTTATACGGTTCTCTTGGTATAGGGTCAGATAAAAAACTTGAAAAGATTTGATTATGTTAAGCAAATTATGCAATTGCAATGGTAGGCAAACCAATTTTGATATCATTTTTTGGCTTCAAATCAAGGAGGGAAGTTTTCATCTATCTAACCGCCAAAACTGTGAAGATCATTCCATGGGATCAAGGAATTTTCGGTAATTTTGATATCATTTATACTATTTAAATCATATTGATTTATTCTAGAATTCTATCTTTTCTGAATTTATCAATCGACATTAGTAAGTACTCATTCTGCACGAATTCAACTGCAAGTATACGATTTGTTTATGATTTCAATGTTCTTCATTATATTGATTGATGTAGTATACATAAATAACGAAAATTTTCATTCTTCATATTACTGTGGTTGTTGCACACCAAGTGTTCGATGAAATGCCTATGTGAAAATTTTGTCAGTATTATATGTTACTCATACCTTTTCATTTAACATACCACTAATCAAAATTGTTTCTTATGTTCCATGTCAACCAAAGAATCATGAAGGTGAACAACCAACAACATGATGATATGCCCGAGTATGATCTGGAATATGAGCAAGATGATGATGGAACACAAGTGTATGATTCAGACACCGAAGATGGGGAAGGAAACAACATTGAGTAAATAGCAATTCAGATTCTGATGACGATATATCCAAAACCCAGTTCCTACAAGATCAAATAGAAAGAGGGCATTACTCGACTACCAAGACTAAAAATTGAGTATGTCAATTCTGGTGGAAAAAAATGTGTAAAGTTTGATGAATTGGGTAAGTTTTCGGCTAAGCATAATGCATTGTTCGTTAGCTATTTGGGAAATCTTGTCCATGAGAAAGTGGGATAGAGTGCTTTAGGCTGGAAGAAAGTAACCCTGTAAGTAAAGGAGAAACTATGGGAAGAGATTACAATAAATACTCTTTTCACCATTATTAACTGCATCTCATATTATATGTACAAATCATGTATTACTAACATATTCATTATTGTTTTATTTTAGCGCTTTTTTGAAGTTAATGAAACTGGAAAACAGTTTGAGATGAATAGGCTTGGTATCCTTCTATGGAACTTCAGAAGGAAATTGTATGTAGATTACATCAAGCCATATCTAGGCAATCCCAAAAAGCTTGCAAAAATCCTCGTTCGTTATCGTGCTCTAATTACAGAAAAAGATGACTTGAACAAATTCGTGACGTATTCGCAATCTGAAGAGTTTAATGTTACAATTTTTCTCCAAAACTTCATTTATTTATCATAAACTTACCAAAAAGTGCTTGACAAACCTTTTTTTTTTGGTAGGTTGTGACACATAGGACTATCAAAGAAAGAAAGATGTCAAAGTATGCTCATCGGATGGGACGAGGGGGGTATACGACTCTAAGGCGGAAGTTGGTAAGCTTGGTATTTAGCTATATGATCTGATTATATTAACTTCATAACATTGTAGTTAACATGATTTTGCTTTATATTGTTTACAATTAATTTTTTTTTATCAAGATTAAAGAGAAAGTGACTTCAAAGGAAGAAATGCCCCAAGCTCTATTATGTGGTGTAAAAGACGTTAAAGTAAAGGAGAATTTAAAAATGAAGATGTTAAACTCCTGTGGATAAACTAGTAACTTCACTAAACTTTTTTATTACTTTTACTTTAAGGATTTGTATCAGTTTTTTTAGGACAATAATTAATGATATTTTGTGTGCTAGATGGAACATGAAAAGCAGATAAAAGAAGGACAACTAAATGTTGAACTGGGCACAGTGTCAGAATGGGAGTCACATATAACAAATATTTCAATGTTTCTCGCATCAAAGGATCTTCTAAGGAGGAAATTAAGGATCTTAAAGTTGCACTGCAGAATGGAAAACTTGAGCTTGAGAAAAAAGATGCTGAACTCAAGGCTTTGTCTACAAAGGTTAATGAACAAGATCAAACACTAAAGATAGTTTTGGCTCATCTTACTACAAAAGGAACCGACTTTCCGAATCTGCCTCAAACACTTGTAAGTCATCTTATAAACAACATTTATTGACAATATTACTTGTAAATTGCATTTGTTATATATATATATATATATATATATATATATATATATATATATATATATATATATATATTCCCCGTTTCTTTATATTTTCTAGGGTATTTCAAGTGACAAGATTGTTGAAAGTAGAGAAACACCTGTTAGTCTCAAAGCCAAGGAACCATGGGAACCCTTAACACCAGTATGTCATCATCTCAGAAGATCATCATTGTTATATTTTGTGGTACTAATTTTTGATTTTTCATTTGGGAATTTAACTTATTTAGGTAATTGCAAAATCCACCAAAAAAACAGTTCAAACCAAATCTACAACTGCAACTCCCGATACACAATTGCCTTCCCTGAAATCTGCAACACTAGTACACTCTAACTTCACGGTTTTCATTACTTTTAATTTCTCTTTTATATTCAAATATAATTTCACATATATGTATTAAATCTTTATATTAGGCAAATACAAAACCCACTAGAAAAGCTGTTGAGTCTAAGTCTACCACTATCAATCCTGAGATAACAATGGTTTCACCAAAAAACCCCTTCACCAAGTCAGTGTTTTTTTTTCATGCTGAATATACATTTTTGTCTTGGTTTTTTTTTTTTTTTTTTTTTTTTTTTTTTGATTCTAATATTACTTATCATTGTATTCAATCAAGTATAGTCTATCATATCCGGATAAAAGGAACATTGTTGCTCGTGGTACCGTTCACTTATCATCAGAAAGACAATTCATTTATGGAGTTCCTCTACAAGATGATTGCTATAAAGTTTCCATTGATGAATTTGTAAAAAAAGATTCATTTCTACCCCATGAAACTGTAGAATTCAAGATAGTTGCGCATGCATATAAAAGTTTCGTTACATGGCCAATACACCTTGTGAAAGCCGATTCAAAGGTTTGTTTATGTTAACTTCTTTGTGCATTACACTTTTTTTTTCTACATAAACTAGTTTACTAAGTTTTTAATGAACTCATTTTTTTATTTCAATGTTGTAAGTATAGGTACCATATATGATATCACATCAAGATCATGAACTTCAAAACTCAAAGAAAAGGAAGCCAACTTACATATCATCTGATACTCTTCTCAAGAAGAAAAAGAGTAGTACCAATAAGATGAATGCCTAGTTATGTGTAGGTTTTGGTTTATGATGTGTTTGCTTTATTTACCATAATTTAAATACTTTTAATTAGTACAATTTTCTTTTTTGGTATTTTAATTAGGAATTTAATGTATCGATTTGGATTTCAATTATTACTAATATCAAATTTGAATTTTGATATTGTTTCATATTGTTGGGTTTGGTTACTTTAATTTATATTATTTTGATGCGTCTACAATATAGAAAAAGTAACAATAAAAATTGAATTATTGTGGTTTTAATATAAATTTGGCAATGTTTTATAGGTTTTCAATCTCTCTAAAATTATACAATGGTTACTTTATATCATTTTTTAACATGTGGCTAAACGGTTAACAATAGTCATAATAGAGAAGAATTATGAGTCTACAATTGTTTTAAAATGATGTTTTTTCTAAAGTTTTTGTGACTATAAGTTAAAAAATAACAACATAAAAAAAATTTATGTGACAAATAAATACCATAATTGATTGTTTTTGTGACTAACTATTAGCGAAATTAATTACATGTGACCATTTAGCGAACATGGTCATATTCACCATAATTATATTTTTCTAAAAGATACCCAATAGTCTTTATACGATACCCAATAATCCTTAATTTTAATAAAATGTGTTTTTATCATACTTATGATTGTGTTTCACTTAATTATGTGTCTCTATACGATAGACAATAGTCACAAAAATTGATTGTTTTTGCGACTATTATTAGTAAAACGTCACTTATGGAATTAATTACATGTGACCATTTAACAAACACGGTCATGCTCACCGTAATTGCATGTTTGCAAAATATACAAAATAGTCTTAATAAACTTTAAAGTGTGTGACAATATATTAGAAAAAAACACACTAAAATAACATGTATGTTAAAAGTTGGTGATATACAGTTACTACAATTACTAAATAAATGTGTCTACTGACGATTTAACGCTACAATATTGGATAAAATGATTGATTTTAGGAACAAAATTCCGTACACAAGTTCCACACTTTTATAATACGGCCACATATTTTCATATCATACGGACACTACATTTTAAAGTGATCATAAAACACATATGACGACGTCACCTTCCGGCACACTTCAGTGAAAAAATAAAATCTCACAATACGCATATGGTCACACTTTTTTGGTATGTCAGTAGATTATTTTTGTACTAGTGTAATATATCCATACCCATAAAACTAGCATTCCCTAGTTACCATAATGTTAACCACTTTTTAATTAAGTCCTTTGCTGGTGAGTTAAATATAATCATAATAACTGGTTTACCCCAGTTACCCTAAACAAACACAACTCCTAACAATACCATATGATCAACAGGCAAGACCATACCAGTCTAGCGTACCATTACACTAAGTGTCCCACACTACACATATATACAAAGGAGTTATCTCCGCCACTAACATATTTGTACTCAACTAGTACCTGTATCATAACATCCAAAGGATATACAATAGGATATGTAGCATAGCTCCCATACGCTCTACGTAGCTCTCCTAGGCTAACCGTAGGATCATAATTCTGAAATCCATCATTTTATACTAACACATGACATCTAGGAAAATGAATGTTACACAATGCTAAAATTCTGATCAATTGTCCGCTAGACAGCTTGGAATAAATTTGCACTGGGCAAAACTAATTAACTCGTTTGTAGGGCACGGTTGGGTAGATTGCCTACTCGTATTAATCTTGAGCGCATTGGAGTTAATGTGAGTTCTTTTTTTATGTCTATATGCAATACTAAACAGGAAACAAAAGGTTACATTTTCATGGATTGCTCCATTGCTTTCGGGGTACGGGGTTGTATTTCACATCAAAACGAAGAACATCATTGACCTTCGGGAATATTGATCTTCGGGAACGGGGTTGTATTTCACATTAAAACGAACAACATCATTGTTCTTATTAGCGATGTTAAGGCTATTACCTTCCATTGGCTTAAAATAGAGTTAGGAGATGTTGTACGTTAAATTAGGATAACTGGTGTTGAGATCCGAAGGATGAATGTCTTAATGTCTTGTAACTTTAACTAGTCGCTAGCTTTATCTGTGGAATGAAAATTTTCTTGTTGCTAAAAAATTAAATATATATTAGATGATCAATATACTTTTATATTTGTACCTCTAACCCATTATATAAAATTTCAATGCTATTTTTTTTATGTATATAAAATAAAGATCTGACATAGTTGTATTTATACTTTCATATTAAAATATGATGTGTTTTTAAAAACAACTAATTAAATCGGGATGGAAGTTATAGAACATCTAAGACGACTATAAACTAGTTAAATTTATATAAAAAAAAATTATTGACGAAGAGGTGGGTTGAGCATTAAGATGTCTTTTAATTAAAGGTAAAAATCAATGAAATGATTAGTTTTGAGTAATAGCTTAGTATCACAAGACTAACATATGGTATGTTTTCACAAGTTGACCATATATAGTGATGCATGCTGTATGGACAATATTGTTGCATGCAAACAAATCATATAAAGTATGCATCAAGATACTGATGTTTAACGTGGAATGAAGCATAAGATCCAATTGCGACGATCCGTGTGTCATGTTGTTCGATCCGTGTGTCATGTTGTTCGGCCTTAACTCTTGGATATCAAATCGATTTTAAGTTTGGTTGATTGGACAAAGATCCGCTTAGTTCATCATTGCCTCCACGTGGACAGTGCAAGTTACCTGGATTATTGGAGATCATGGAATGGAGTTGTGTTCAAGCTAAGAAACCTCATAGTGACACCTATGTAATGAAGCTAAATAATTCTAGTTCCTTTGGTTATCTAGTAGATGTAATTAACAAGCCTCGTATAACTGGGTCTGACTCTATATCATCACATGAACACCACCAACTGATAAAACTCAGTGGTCAATACAATACATTTTGTTTTTAAATGGTATTTTCAATATTATTTTCTCTTTTGCATCTTCCAAAACATGTGAACTGATAATTCACTTGATGATGCAAAAATACAAGATTCATCATGTACACCTGTGTGGCTTCCATTTTTGGTTATCATTCAACATTTCTAATGTTTAGGACGTATGATCCATGAGACATGTGTCGGCCAAGCACTAGAGCCTCATGGCATATGCTAGAACCTTCTACCTTTGAACACACTCCTTTGTTGGGACACAGTATTATTAATCATATAAATAGTCATGCACGCTTTATATGATCAATATTTTTGCTTGTGCAAACTGCAACCTTACTGGGGCCATAATTCTGTTTGAACTTCAGTTCAGATATTCTGAGTGTATATTAATGTGACATCTTTTTTGGGAAGATTACTTTGAGATTTTATTCCGTTCGGGCCTTTTATAAATTATCATTACTTAATTAATATAATTGGTAGTGACTTCCGACCATATATAATTCTACTTAATTTCGAGATTAAGTTATTAAACCAATGTACCTTTTAAAGGCGTTATACACTATAACATGAAGTAAATTAATTAAACTTTTACGCATACATTAAACTAGAGTAAATCCAATCATGAAAAGTTATACTAGCATATTAGACTATTAGTAATTAACAATTGTTATAGAACCACAAGATTTTATTATAACGAACTAGTTAGTGAGCATTAGTAATTAACATGCTCACTAATTATAACTAGCATCATGATATTAACTTTCTCATAAACAGTTGTACTTTTTGGGAAAGACACACAAAACATAACTTAGAGATTTGAATTCACCATGGACGTATTCATGTATAGATAGTACATGGATTTCACTGATACTCATGTGACCGAACCCATGAGAGAAGAAACCCTAGTACAGCAAATACACATCAGATGTGTAAATTAGGCCTCTCAATTTGGCAAGTGAAAGGGACCTCCATCATCATGCACCGTTAATGCTCGTGCCTCAATCTCTGTGCCATATATATATATATATATATATATATATATATATATATATATATATATATATATATATATATATATATATATATATATATATATATATATATATATGCTTAAAATAATAGCAGGTGATTATGATTATGCTCTTCGAGTGGGTTACAGCAAGAGGAGTGGATTATTTATTTAATTAATAAAAAACAAAACAAAATGAGCGAATTTGAAGCCTAGAGATCATCAAGTGGATTTGTGGAGATTGATCCTTATTCCCTTTCCTTTCCTTTAGCACATTCACCAAGGGGAATGTTTTAGGCCCCTCATATGAGCATATGCTTTAGGTTAAAAAGTAGGGTTTTTGTCAGGTCTTTTTCAAAGTGGAAAAAAGAAAACTGAAAAACAAAATATTTTAAAGGAAACATGGCATGGTAAAAAAAACTGGAGTTCAGTTGAAAAAAGAACCAAACCTCTTCAAGTGTTGTAGTACTGTACAACTATCCATCTTCGTGTATATATTTGGAAACTATTTTGATGTAGAATGAAGTGGTTGGAACTTTCAGATGAAGCAGGTGAACCGGTTTCAACTTCTCCACATCATCTTGTGATCATATGTTTTAATTTCTTGCACCTTCATACACACATAGTGGATGGAAACGAACCTGCCTCTTTTATTCATTATCATCTTTGGCTTTCTGAAGATGCATGCTAAGTTTACTTTATTGTCTTGAATAATAGACTGAAAAAGTCCTCAACTTTTTGTGCAAGAAAGTACAATATACACTACCAGATGAGTGAAGCTAGAAACAGAAACAATCATACAAATTTGCATCAAGAAATTCAACCAAATTAATACAAATTGTACATCATACATTATTGTTTGTACCCCAAACCCAGTTAACCAATGATACAGAACAGTTGGTTTCTCTCGTTCGTAGTCTCCTGCCATTACAAGTACAGCTTTTTCTTGTATCTCTAGCCCAAAAAAAACTGGGCTTTGATTTCTTTTCTTTATCATCTTCTATTCACTTCAAATCCTTCTGATCATTATGCGTACCAGTACGTAATGTTTCAGGACCCTCGATCTTGATTGAAGATCATGATATGATTGCTAAATATAGATATCACTAAACATGAATATGTTTATAAAGAAAGAGGAGAGACCCACTATTAATTGTATGATCCTATCAAGTTAGTTTCTCAAGAAATCCAAACAAATACCACCGACCATTCGGAGACCAGAAAAATAATCATTTGAAACGGTAGACAGAAAGAAAGAAAGAAATTAAATCCCCAAAGATTGTTGTTTGAACACTATATAGATATAAATATATGTAATTTTTTTTTACCATGAGCCTCCTCCTAACATTCCAGTCCAAAAGCCATTGGTATCACCATTCTGATCTCTATTTTGTTCAACACTATGATGCCCATCATGAGTAGTTGTTGTTGCTGAGCTTGTTTTCAGATCTTCAAATGGGAACAAAAGCCTCCCACTTGAACTATCATGGAGGCTACTTCCATACGTACCACCCCCACCATTGCCTCCCATTCCATCCAATGAAAAACTAAGCGATGGAATCTTGAATTCTGGCATGGGAATCATCAGCTGTCCTGACGACGAGTAAACCGAATTGGGATCAGGAACTGGAATTGGCATAAAGGAATTCATCATACCCCTTGTTGTCATTCCAGTCAAGAGTTCCAGAGCCGAAAGATGAGCTGAAGAAGTTGTGGTGCCTGAAGCGGAAGTGGTGTTCTTGGTCCCATCAAAATTGGGTACTTGAATAAGCTCAGAAATAGTCTTGAAATCATTGGTTGATGGGAAACCAAGATTTAGATCTTGCCCATGCTCATGATGCATCCTAGGGTTTTGAGAAAGTACTGGGTTTGCTGCAGGAGGTACAACTAGATCAGGCAGCTTCTTTGACATTGAAGAATGAGATGATATAGAAGACGATGATCTCTTGTTCTTTCTTGAGCCACCACCAACAGGAACGTTTCTAAGAGACCCACCTTCTGTCCAGTATCTTCTACAAGTCTTGCAAAAGTATCTAGGCTGCGAGAGGCTGTAATTGTTGTAGTAACAGAACTTGGTGTTTGTAGAATTGCATCTTGGACAGTTTATAGCTGCTTCTTTTTGTGGCCTTGCCCTTCTTTCTAAAGATGAAGAATTCGAAGATGGTTTTGAACATGAGTTCGTGGCGTTTTGTACTACCATTTCTTCCATAGGCTTCATCGCGATCTCCTATTTAAACGAAAGCCATACAGAAAAAGTAAGAGATAGTTTTCAAAAAAGAGAAGATAAAGACATAAAGATCCAAAAAAACTTTAAGATTTGTAGACAAATGAACAGAACAAGGCAACTGCTTTATGCTTTTCGAAAATCCACAAAAACCGGTCTTCAAGATAACGAATTAAGTTGATCTTTTCCCAAAGACAACTCTTCTATTGCAGATATATATAGTCATCTATTAACAGCCTTTTGATTAAAGAAAAAACATGAAGATCGGAAACAATATTTTGAAACGAAGAATAGAAAGTTGAAGATGAAAGACTTGCACTCTAGTTACTGGTGTTCATAATCGATAATTTAAGAAAATATACGCAAGTAGAACATAGAAGCAAAGCTCTAGTTTGGTTTGATCTAGATATCAAAAATTCAACCAAAACCAAATTAAACTACCATCGAGGCTTATTTTTCTTTTCGTTTTGCTTGGTAATTAGCCAAGATCATAAAGAAGGTGAGAAATCAAACTGTGCATGTACCTGTGGCCAGTGAGCCGTATCCATGGCTGAAGGAAGCAAATTGAGAGAGAAAGAAAAAGAGAAAGAGAGAGATGAGCCTTTACTTTCCACTGTTGTTCAAAAAGCATAAAAAGGAATGTTTGAGAGGTTTGTGTGGACGTTCTAAGTGCTTTAATGCGTATATGTATGTAGGTCTTAAGTGTGTGTGTGAGAGAGAGAGGAGCTTTGCATTCAGGCAGAAAAAGGATAATCACAAAAATACCATAATGGTATGGTTTATTTAAATAAATGACTATTTTTTCTTAAAATTTGTATAAGGTTATATGATAAATGTAAATGACATCTTTTCTTGTAGAAAATAATTTTGGACCAATTAAAAACTAATAATAAATGAGTATGATTTTAAGGCTATATTATTAAAATAGAATAATATATATATATATATATATATATATATATATATATATATATATATATATATATATATATATATATATATATATATATATATATATATATATATATATATATGATTATAAGAGTATTTTAATTGATTAAACTAGCCTGACAAAAACAAATTTCTAATTAATTCTTTTAATTTTAATAAAACGATTCTTAAAAATTATTTCAATGGCAAATTTAACCTAATTTTTAACGAGTTTCAATTTTAGTTATGAATAATAGGGTTTCATTAAAGATACTTTTTGAAAATAAACATTCTTAAACAATACTACAACATATATTGTCAAGAATAATAATTTAAGAATAATAATTTGTATGAAAATAACAGTAATTCTTATTTCATTGACATATTATCTTGAAAATCGCATAAAAACATTACAAATGAGGTTATCATTCATTTAAGAATAAGTCTTGAAAATCATATAAAAAGTATTATAAATGAGAACGAGTGAGAATTAAATTATATGAGAATATTGGTGCGAAAAATAATAACAACAAAAGAGCTATTGTTGTTACTGTGTTCTTCCAATCCCAATCGAGTATAAATATGGTCGATTTTAAATTAATATGTTAATGATGCATTCTTATAAAATAGATTTGGTTCATTTTAAAATAATATATTGATTATCAATCTGAAAAAAATATGATGATGAATAGCGTTTTGTGTAGAAAATCATAATGCATGACCAGGATGTAAAAGTGTAGCATCCTAAAATTCATGACCAAAAATTCCATTTTTAAATAAGTTGTTACAAAGACCACTAGTGTAAAAACATTCATAATATCATCTCATGTTAAAACCAGTATATCAATAATCAAAACATGTCATCATAAAACAATACCAGAGTATAATCCCAAAGATCTCATGTGCGAAAATCATAATGGGATGCGCTACGATCGTGCCGACTCCTTTTCTTTGAAAATGAAGTACCTGAAACCAAAACTGTAAACCGTAAGCACGAAGTTTAGTGAGTTCCACCATCATACAACATACCATACAATAAACATATTGTCAGGTATATTTGGGTGCCCAACCTATCCTGCTGAGCATATCTGGGGGCTCAACCTATCCTTATCAGGCATACCGGGGTGCCCGACCTACCTCTGTCAAGCATATCTGAGTGCTCGACCTACCCTATCAGGCATATCTGGGTGCCCGACCTACCCTCCAGTTTATTTCAACCAGTTACGAGGACTATTTCACCCCCTACCACTACCACATAATAACATAGCATAACATATTGTCAGGCATATTTGGGTGCTCGACCTACCCTCCAGTTTATCTCAACTGGCTACGGGGTCTAACCTACCCCTACCACTATCACATAATATCATAGCATACTAGCACATAAAGCATAACAGATAGTGGCATACCAGACAATTATCACAAAGACAATCGTCTCAACTGTAATCAACTACTAGTGGGTCGGCATTGGTGCCTTCGACCCACTTCTACTAGAAGGTAACTCACCTCATACTGCTAAAGTCCACTGCTATCAATACCTAAAACATCATCCAATTAGCAATTGGGTCTCAACCATGATCCAAAACCCTTACATGGGGTGAAATGATTGTTTCACCCCCCGACCCATTGAGGTCTATACTATATAACCCGTGAAAGCCCATTAATGGCCCAATTTTCCAAATTAGGTCCAAACCCTTACATGGGACTACCCTCTAGAATCCATTCCGTACTTCATAACCCTCCAAGGGTCAACCTAATGGGTTTTAGTCAAAAGAACATCCTATGTGCTCATGCAAACCCTAATGCTTGGATCTAGGTTTCTCTATTGTACATGCAATTCATCCAAGACTCAAGAACCCTAATCTAGCATATGTATTTCGAAATAGACTTAAGAATACAGATCTAGATGATTACCTCTTCTTCAATGGCTTGAATCTTCTTGTCTTTGGAGCTTAGAGTCACAAGTGTCACTCCTATAATGGCTTACAAACACCACAAGCAAGAGGATGACTAAAGAGAAGGAGGAGAAGCAGCAAAACCGTCCTAGGGTTCTTCCAAAAGAGTTCCACATGTTTTTGGGGCTATAGGGGTCTTTATATAGTGAGACAATTAGGGTTATCAACTAGGAAACCCTAATTTGACTGCTTAGGCCCTAAGCAGCCCATGGACTCCCTTTAGAACATCCCTTAGACGAATTCCTTATGGGCTTCCCATAGAATTCGTTCAACATATGTTCCAAGGTGATCCATAGCCCAATCACAACTATCTTATAATTACAATTCTAGTCCCCTAAGTTTAATTAATGTCTTTTAGTCACAAAACTAATTATCAATTAATTCTTGACTAATATTAATTAAACAATATGATTTCTCCTTTAATATATTATTCATATAATATAATAATAAATCATAATTAATCCTCTTTCTCCATAAATCATCTTATCAAGTTGCTTTGGTGAAGGCAACCCAAAAGGAGCATGCACAACCGGGTCAAGTACATACCAAATATGGTTACAGGCTTAGACACTAATCCAACAGTCTCCCACTTGGATAAGTCTAGTAACTATAATGTAAGTACAATACGATTAGCAATCGTAGCTCTCAAAGACGCTGTGGAACTATGATCTTATCAGCAACCTGTCCTTTAGATAAGGGATCATATATTCCTCCATTCTAGATATCGTATAAACTAAGACACAGATTTCAATTATACTCTCTGTTCATGTGTTGTTTCCCGATTTCCGATTTATGATGACTGACAACAGACTATAATTGAACACATCAACTTAGTCCCGACTTGGCAAAGCGCTTAGGGTGTCATCACTAAATCATCGAGGGGCCCACATATATCGCTTTTATCCCACTTTGGGTACAAGGAACGGATAAACTTCGACTCAATGCTCGCTTGTACTCACTTACCGAATCACACACAACAATACATTTTATAACACCAAGTTACTGGTGCGTTTACATATTATCAATGTGTGACCGACTCGCAAGATACAACTCACACATCTCGGTTTCAAGAATATAAGATATTATCGTCTCACCAATCACTCGTGATAAAATCGATGAAGCGATCCAAGTGAGCGTGGGTTTAATGCAATACTCTAATCTTATAGCAGCACTCATGAATTTTGTAGCAAACTTGTGCTATGACTAAACGCTTTAGTCAGTCTACAGACGGATTCATGACAATCTTCTTTCATTCCTACTTCCAAAAAATGAGCGACTGTGGAGGGTTTGAATTATCTTATTATTCAGGAAGTCAAAACATGGAAAGTGAAACAAAAAATAATACTAATCCTATATGGCCCCAAACTTTTGAGTATAAATAAAACACCTTTTATTTAATCACCATATTGATTACTCATTATTTATTGTTTCGGGTAATCAACTTCTTACTTGAATTATAACAACATTTGTCCTATGCTCATAGCATGCACACTATGTTTTTATATGGTCCTTACTTTGTGAAATAGTATAATTGAATAACATTTTCAATCACACTCATTTCATAATTCCCAATCCATACCACAAGTGTGAGAATACCAAATTCTTGCTACTTATAGAATATGTTAGATTTTAACATTTTATGCAACGGTCCTTTCGTAATATCATAGCGCCAAAGTTACCATGACTTTGCCAATGAAATTACAAAGTTCTCTATTGGAGATTGTTACAAGAGGGTTCCATAGTCATGAAGTCTCACGTTCAAAGTACATTCCTTTGAACATCCTTCTTGCATAGAATTTTCTAATCTAGACATAGATTCTTAACATCCAACTCCCAATTAGGAATCATTTCCATATGACAACTCATTCTAAATAGAGTCTTATCTATTCCTAATAAAGTCAATATGGTCCATCCATTAGTATACTTCCAACTGACCACAACCGACCAATCTTTGGCGAACCTTAGATTGTCCTTGGCAGTTGTTTAATTATTTTGGTCAAATTTGGTTTGTTCCCTTTTCCCTCTAAATGCCCTAGGCATTTGGAAAATTTTAGAACGGTCAAATATTACAGCATATGCAATCGATCCTATACCCGAAGCGTGTGGGATATGATTCATAATGAAAAACATGATACTTTACCAGTTTCTTGCTATAATATTGCCATAATATTTCTATTTGTTGTGTTCTCAAAATTCGAACTTTGAGAATGCAAATAATAAATATATTCTTGACTAAATTCAATTAAAATTTCTCGATCTAAGCTTTTAGATTGGAAACGAAGTATAACATTTTCTCCCTTAATTATAGCAAAAACAACTTTTCAACCCCTGCAACTTTGCAAAGTGAAACTATTGTTTTTCTATAATTAATATTCCCAACTTGCAATACTTAAAATAATAATAATCATGCTCCCACTAACATGATGATTATATCCATTCCAGCATAACATTTATACTACCACTAGCTTTGACATGTATTAAAAAAAAAGTTGAACTTCTAAAAGACAATACTTATTGACTTTCAAAGTTCATATTTGCAATACGATATGTATCGATAAGCCTTTATCTAAGCTTCTCAAACGCATACACCTTTCTTCAGACAGCTCACATGTGTGTCTAAATCAATTCAGAACTTATATTACTAAGTCCCAAATGGTCAGACTAATTGTCAAATCTCACAATTCGAACTACGAAGTGGGATGTCGTAATCATAATCGAATTTGAGAATGCAATTTACATAATCTCTATCTCCTTAAAAATCTATCTTAGTGAAAGCGTTTCCTCACAATCATTTTCATGAAGGAGAGAAACATTATGACACTTAGATTATATGGTGCATGTGTTCCTATCAATGTGAATTTGTCATAAGCATAATCATAAGATAATGTTTGTGACGAATTCAAACTCTTATGGACAGAACTTGTTCATTCTTAATTTCTTGCCATCAATGGTCCTACAATTGCTTCCAAGTTATTTAGCAGGTCACCTATGCTAGTCAATGTACTTTCATTGAACAAGGTGCTTGCCTCATGCAGTCTATTGAGAACTCGTAGAACTCATATGCATAATCACTCAACTGGATTGGCAAATAAATAAAATTTTGTCAACATGATAGGTTATAAACCTCAAGTTGTGTGCTAGTGTTTAATCGGTTTACTTCTTGATTTGTTCTTGAAACCTTTCAAGATCTTTGGACTCCCACTGACCTCTTGACATATTAGATTCTCTTATCAAGAGACATTTCTTGACAAAACAAATATCCAAGAGTTAGTGTGTGTCTATATCAAGACAAAACCTACACGTAATTCGGTACTAGTTGGTCTTTTTCTTATTCAAGACATCACAACTTACCAAAATGTGCAAGTGTAAGAACATTCTTACTTAAGATTATGACTTAAGTCACAATCTTGGAGTATGACTCTAAGACTTGATATTAGAACGAAGTATGATACATCATATTGACTTAACCACTACAACAATTCCCGATTCCTCTTCATAGCCAAACAAGTGCACTAAGGTGTCCTTAGAGGATAAATTGTAATATGGTTCCTACTCTTACCAAGAGGATCTTAAAACACGATACAAAAGTACTATCCCTTCTTCTTAGATTGGAGAAACTTTTATCTTCCTGCCTAAATGATTCTTCTTATTCGTTCTGCCATTCATTGAAACTTTTCAATGATTTAGAATTACACTTAATCTTATAAGTATAACCACATTTACTGTAACACTTTATGAGATAATAAATATGAAATATTTGAGTATTATGTGAATTATGTGAAATTATATGCTTATTACTTATTTATAAATGTGTAATAAATAAAAAATAAAAATAAGCGTCAAAATTAAAGTGTGAGATAAGCCCGATATCTTTACATATAGTTTTCGTGGTCGAAACAAGGATTCCGGGGATATAAAGAAAACCAAAATCCGAG
The DNA here is from genome assembly GCF_002870075.4 of Lactuca sativa. NCBI lineage: Eukaryota > Viridiplantae > Streptophyta > Magnoliopsida > Asterales > Asteraceae > Lactuca > Lactuca sativa. Next base: position 18,402,106 of record NC_056625.2, on the reverse strand, counting down.
TTATAACGAAAAAGTTATGACCTGTCGAAGTTTCGCGACAAAACCGGCACGGTGTCGAATGTCGTAAAAAGTGAGTTTTTGATAAACTACTTTTTAGCCTTAGTGATCTAAACGAAAGTCATAGTGCTCGTTAAACCGAGAGTCTGTATAAAAAGAACGCCCAAATCTGACTTCGTATGAGAAAGTTATGATTTTTCGACGTTTCAGCTTAGCAGTAAACAGCTAAAAACTCGAATTTTAGATCGAGTGATTTTTAGCCGACACAACCTAAGTGAGAATCGAAGGTCTCTTCAATAGTAGCACAACGGTAAAAAGACAGACGAAAACTGACGTCGGATGAATAAGTTATGAATTTTTAACGGATTTCTTGTCCCGGTCTGTTAAAAATAATAATATAAAAAATAAAATCCAAATTAGCCGACTAAGTCTAAACGAAAGTTGTAGAGCATAATTTTACCTATGCGTTCATATAAAGAACATCAAAAGCGGAGCTCGTATGCAAAAGTTATGGATTTTAGAAGTTTTGACGCGAAAATCGAGAAATATTTTCAAAACCGAGAAATCTCGCATACGTGGACTTCGGCCACGTGTCCTCGCCTTGCATCCGATGCGTGTCCAAAATTCTGCTGAGTCATCCGAGGCCACCTGTCGACGCGTGTTGCATTCTCTTCGGACCGAAGGCTCGGCTAATCAAAAGTTGCCTCGTACCCCTTTATGACACATCCGAGCTTCGCAGGGAGTGCCACATCTGAAGTCTCGGACCTAGACCTCGGTCAAATCATAGGCCGACATTGAGACCCTCGCATGTGCAACCCACGTGCGAGCCACCTGCGCGCCTTCGCATTTGCTGCCGCGTGGCTTCCTCTCAGTCGTCCGATCAGCAGCCTCGCAGGCTATAAATAAGAGGGTGCGAGACCTCCCGGGGAATATTTGAAAACTTGTCATTTTTAGCCCCCAAACCCATATTTCTTTCATTCTAACATCCCCCAAAGCCCCGGTATCGATTATAACCCCCGGAATACGCCTCGAAGTGCCCGAGAAGCCCGGAAAATTTATCTTTTCGGTTTCGAAGCCCGACCTTTGCAGAGCCCGATTTCTTATTAAAACTCTCGATTTTATTAGAAACGATCGTTTCAGGAAACGAATTGCTGCCCGATTATTATCAAATCGTGTGAGTGTATAGTCACCTTCATCTTACACTTAGATATGAAGTATTTTATATAAAATACATGGTACGTGTAATTATATTAATTGCTTAATTGAGGTGACTGTTGAATTGATGTTTTATACAAGTTTTAAACTGTATATGTATTTTTATCTACAAATATGTTGGGTAAAACATGGGTAGATAGTGATGTGTGATGAAATAAAAGTGATGAGAGGCCTCGATGTGATTGTGATCCAGTCATCTAGCGGAGTTTGGATGACGGCCACAGACTTTCTAGATAGTCCAGTGGAACGCTGGCAGGCCCGCAACCTGTAGGTGTTAATGAACCTGGGCGTTCATTCGCTGTACTCCATCCCTCTCATGGTTGCCTTTAGGACATGTATGGCTGAGGAAACCCCTTAACAGTAGTGTCCACCCCGATGATATTCTTTAGGCTATGTCCCTTGTGATAAGTATTTAGGGGCGTAAAGTGAGGATAACGGGAACGGGTAAACAGGGTTATTGTTGATTGATGAACTTAATAAGTTTATTATTATTGTGGGTTGAAAACCCTATATGCTCACCAGGCTCCCAAGCCTGAACCACTCAGCTTTTTATGTTACAGGTAGTGGACCCCGAGCATAGTCGGAGGACGACGAGAGATTTTTGGATTATAGGCCAGTAATTGTAAATAACTGTTGAAAAGCTTATAATGTCTTGTTTATGCTTTTGATCTATATCGGAACATGACATCCCGAGGTTTTGATATGAAATGAAACTATACATTTCTTCAAGAAAAGTTTTTCTAAACCTTTATCATGTTTTGTTTTGGGGACCAATTCCGCAACATCTTTTAAAAGGATTTCTCTGATTTTATTTTAAAAAGCATAAATTAAATTGGTCTTTTCTGGATGAGAAATTAGGGGATGTCACAGTTGGTATCAGAGCATTAGTTTAAGCGAACTAAGAAATTGTAGGATTTATAGACTTAAACTTAGAATGCTAAGTGATGATTGTGAGATGAGTGTCTACCATATTTTAGACACGAGCACTAGTTTATTTTAGGAAAGATTCCTAAGATGCTTTTATGTGTTAAATGCTATATGTTTGCCATATATGCCATTATTTGTTATGCTTATATTGAGAATTGAGATATCCTGCATTATGTCTGTGTGATTTATGATGTGTATTGTTCCGAGCTTTATTGAGTTAGGACCGGAGGGTCCAACCCAAGTTGTAGGACCGAAGGGTCCCCACAGAGACACATTGACCGGAGGTTCTCTATCGAGATATAGCCATGAGAGGATAATGAGATGCGTGTGGTATTTTGAGGAACTAAATAAGCTTTGCGTTTACCGTTTTATGTGATATGTGTTTCAGGTACTTCTCAGGATCACAGGAAGGCGCCGGCTTGATTGTACACATGAGACGGATTTTATGTTTTAGAGGATCCTGGATTATTATCAAACTATTATTGATTTGTGTTTGTGATAATTTCAACAATTGTGGTATTTGAAAAGTGATAATTTGAAATTATGTGATTTTGAAAATGAAAAATTTAGTTGAAAATTTACGATGTTACAAGCATAGGTTACTTGGATGCTTTTGACACCTTACTCATTTACTTGTAACTGTGTCTGCCTACCAGATAATATGAGTTGAACTAGATTTATTTACATCATGTGTTCATATTTATATATGAAATTGATACTTGATTGAATTATTGACTCTTCAATTGGTATAAGAGTAAGAATCTTCAAAGCGATTGAGGAATCTCTTTTTTATTTTCATCTGTTGATTCATTTCTTTTGCAATCAACTTTTTCTGCATTTGAATATTGTTGTTCTTCGAACAATCTCCAATATTTATCGACCTTGCAATCAAGAATCAATCAATTGAATCTGATTTCATTTTTATTCAAGCTTTTCATATTTTCTGATCAAATCCATGTCTAACGTCAACGTCAATACATTGATTAATTATGCAAATCTTCTTGGCTCATCAACGAAATCCCTAATCTTGCTACCAGGGTATTATAATCAGTGGGTTGGTCGAATGAAGGATTATCTGAATTGAATAGATGAAGATGTACGGCGTTCAATCAAAGATGATCCATTTTGTGCAACTATAGTTGAAGCTGTTGGTACAGCTGCCTAGGACGATAATTTCACTATAACATGAATGAAGAGAGAAGGGAATGAAAAAAGATGTGTTCATGAAATGTGAGGAGCTTTACCTCCAGTTGTTTACAGTTACATCTGTGGTTGTTAAATAGCACATGATATCTAGAATACAATCAAGGAGAAATTTCACGGCAATGAACGAACCAAAAAGAGTTATATGACTCAATGTTTATCTGAATTGTCTGAATTCAAAAAAAAGGAATCGGAGTCAATAGAGGCTTACTAAGATCAATTCAACAATTTTATCTAGAAATGTTCAAGGTACAATGTTATCCATGTTGGGTTTTTATTCAAAACTTAGTTTCAAAACATGATTTTAGGCAACAAAAGAGTTGATAATTTGAATAACATAAAACGAAGTTTATACCCACCATGGATCATCTTGGAAGTTATGGAAATATTAAAACATCAACCAAAGAAGAGACGAAGAAATAACAACCTTTTTATTTCTTTGGGTCCTCTTGGGAGGCTTCGAAGTTTATCAAGAATGATGAACTTTAGAGACACCAACAATGACTCAACTTGATGTAGATGCTATTCCAAAACTCTTAACTGTTAAGCTTGAATATCATAACGAATATGAACTTCAAGAGAGCATAAATTAAGCAATTGTTCTTTAATAAAGATGAATCAAATGGAGAGTGTAACATGCCCTAGCATGTTACAGTTTTTAGTATGTATAAGACTAAACAAGTGAAATCCTTCATAAAGTAGTTCTTTTACACACAAGTTCTAAACCATTTAAGCTTTATCATGTCACTAGACCACCATGTCCCCCATGCTTGTATGGTTAGATATTACTTTTCAATAAATTAAGATGAAAGCCATACTAAGTTTCTTCTTCTCTTAATTTCGAAAATAGAAGCTAATAAGAAGCCAAAACTGCAACAGCCCAAAAAGTAAAATAAAACTTTTGTATTTTAAATAAACACAAAAGTTACAATCGTTACATTGTTCCAAAGCCAAACAATAATAATAATGTCAAATCATCAGAGTATAATATCAAAATGCGGAAAAATAGTGAGGAGTGAATGTTTCACCATCAAGTCGAGCCCTTCCATTTAGTACCGGAAGTACCTGAAATCACAAATATAAATTGGAAGCAAAAGCTTAGTGAGTTTCCCAATCATATCACAAATTTAAAACATATAAATACCATGGGTTACCCCATGGTCTTTTTCACGCAATACCGAGGGCCAAATCCTGGTCTTACATATGAGTGCCATGGGCTACCGCCATGGTCTTCCATACAATTATCACAAAAGTCAAAAAAATTCCATGTAATAACAAATGGGTCGAAATTGGTGCCTTCGAACCATAAACATGGTGAGAAAACTCACCTTAACTGCTAACATCCCAGACGAACACTCGGGCTGCTAGGCTGGGTGAATTCTTGTGCAAACTAAACAATAAGGTCCCAAAACAACTGGTCCAAAATCCGGACTAAGACTTACAACACAAGACTAAAGTCCAAAGTGAAACGGGCCAAACTACACCTCAAGCCAAATAAAATCCTTTGCCCAAATCCAAGGATCAACTAAGACCAATATGAGTCCATCAACTGAAGTGGCCAATCAGAAAACATCCACGACCCAACTCTAACTAGCAAGCCCATCAATTTTTGGGCCCAAAACACCAATCAAGCAAAATTAGGTCCTACGCTCGGCATACACAGTGGTACGCGCAACGTACAAGGCCGAAGCGGGAAGCCACGATTATGGAGGCAGTACACGCGACATATAGGAAGTAGACATGGCATACGCAACCCCCACGCAAACAATGCAAAACATCTTAAAGCCTTAATACCAAGCGACTAAAACTCAGATCTGGACCCATTAAGACCATTAATGCCACAAAGTTTCAAACTTTATTCCTTTGGGTGGAAACAAGGAGCCCAAACTCTAAAACCTAGCTTATTTCACCCCAACCTACATTCTAACACATGAATGGGAACTAAAAAAGGATCAAGCTTGCACCTTTATTAACTAAGATGACTAGAAACATCGGAAAGTACAACCTGGAGGTTTAGGAGTAGCCCATACTCACCAAGATCTAAACTTTCGGGAAAAAAGGAAAAAACTCGCCTCAAACTAGAACTTAATGAAACACAACCCAAGTTTGGATCTTTATACCTTGTAGCAGTGCAAAATGAAGAGGAGATGTTAGATCCAAAGTCTTGAGGGCAAAGCTTCCTTCTTGAACAACCTTCTTCACAACCAAAATCACACACTATCACCCAAAAAGCTCCAAAAATATCAAAATGACCTAGGGTTTGCTAAGAGGGTCGAGAAAAGGGATGGATGTTGAGGTAAAGGAGGGTCTTGGGCCATAATGAGGTTTAAATAGTACACAAACCATAATTATTAGGGTTTTGGTCTGAGCCACATACTCCCAGCGTATTGGAGTATGTGCAACATACTCTCATAGAGCCCATTATACTAAGAGTACAAGGACGTATGCTTCGCGTACACGAACAAGGCCAAAATTCAAGATTTTGACTTCGGGGACCTAATTTGCAACAAAATCAAAACTCAAGGGTTCAAAAGCAAACCTTATAATTTTAGATGTTACAATCCTACCCCACTTGAACTGGAATTTGTCCTCGAAGTGGGCTACCTTGAAGTTGGGTCATAAATATTGGTTTATACTTTGCTTTTCTAGGAAAATGTATTTTTATGTCTAGGACCATAAACAACTTGGTGTTTACGGCTGTATATGTGCTTACGTCCGTGAACAGGTTTACGGCCGTGAACCTATTCATGGCCCATGTCTCATATATATATATATATATATATATATATATATATATATATATATATATATATATATATATATATATATATATATATATATATATATATATATATATATATGGAGAGGAGTGCATATGTGAGGTGTAAGAGCATATGGTAGAGAGAGAAAGTTAGAGAGAAGAGAGGAGCTTAAGTGTGTGTAAGTTGTGTGTGAATCTTTTATTTGGAGCTTCATTCTAATCAAATCATACAAGATTCATCTTGTTCTTCTTCTCATTCTTCTTCATTATATCTGGCATCATCTGTTTGATTGTGATTCTGTACCATCAAACGGATCTGATTGATACACAAACATATTTGGGGACTTATAATTAGTATTAGAGCTTGGATTGTATCAATCAATTTTTGCAGATCTGGAGCTTATTTGATCTTATTTTTGAAGGATTTTTAAATTTTTGGATAGATCTTTGAAAATTAGGGGGGGTTTGTTCTTCGCGTTTTTCATAAAAAACGAGTTTTTGATCGAGTTTTGGAGCTACAAAGTCGAAAAAACGTTGTTTTTGGTCGCAACCAGCGAGGGGGTGGCGGTGTGTACAGCCAGCAGCTAAGGTTTCCGAAGAGTTTGCGGCCGGAAACGATTTGCGGTCTGAGGGTTTACGGTCCGAGGGGTGGCGGCGTGTACGACCAGCAGCTAAGGTTTCCAAAGAGTTTGCGGCCGGAAACGATTTGTGGTCTGAGGGTTTACGGTCCGAGGTCTCGCGAGTTTATGGTCTGAAGACACATGTTCGGTCAGGCGGGTTTATGGCTCAGCAGTTGACGGCCTTCGGAGTTTACGACTTGCTCGTTTGCGGTCCTTAGTGTTCACGGCTCAGCCTCGTCCTCACATCGCAACCTCGGCTAGCAGGAGTCTTCGATCAAAGGGGCCGAAGTTCACAACATCTTATTAAAAAATGGGTGAAGGACGAAACGATTTTGGGGGTAGCCAATGATCGAACCCGGGTGCGTCGCTTCAACACCCCAATGCCTTTTCCACTTGATCTAGCTTGCTAGATGTTTCTTTCCTTCCCTTTTCAATTCAAATATTACATCTTCGGTTCCTAATTTCGCATTTTTAACACATTTAACCCAAAAAATCAATTTCTTTTACTTTTAATTTTCATTTTGTACCCAAAGTTTTTTAACTTTTATTTTTTTGACTTTTATTTTTAACTTTTGACCTTAAATTTGACTTTGACTTTCAAATTTGACTTTTGACTTTAAACTTTGACTTTCTCATTTAACCTTCAAATTTTCAAATTTAGCTTTTCGCTTTGACTTTTAGGTTTGACTTTTTAAATTTAACTTTTAAGATTGACTTTTGAGCTTTTAGTCAAAGGATTTTTTTGGTAAACAATGAGTTCTTCAAAACACCAAAGTCAATGAAATTACTTGTTCTCAAACATGCATTGATAATGTTAAAAATTTACTGGAGCACATCGAATTATTACGTAGAGAGAATGAGGACCTAAAATACAAAGGATATCAACTCAGGAAAGGACAGAAACCTCTAAAAGCACAACTAGAAGCCAAAACAAAAGATTTTAGGAAACTTCAGGAATAGTATACAATAAATGTGCAAACTATAGATTTGTGACAGAACAACTTGCTGAGTTAACTGTTGAACTTGACACATTGAAAAATAAGTTTGAAAATGCAGATTTTAATTTCAGAAAATTTGATGTGTCAAGTGAAGTAGTTGCGTCAATGATGGAAAATAGTTTGAGATTTAAAAATAACCAACAAAAGGGTTTAGGGTATGATAAAGTGCATCCTCCTTTTAATCACACCTATCAGTATAACCCTTTGACAAAAGAGGAAATGGACACAGAGGCACATCTCAAATATGGCAAACCTGCTATATTTGTGTCGGGATGTGGTCCTCAGGTTGCAAGCACTAATGTTTCTACTTCTTCTGCAGATCAACCACTAAGTCATTGCAAGCAAGTAGCCGAAGAGAGTGTGTTTGATAATAAAATTGTACTAAAGTCTGATGACTCAAATTTTTTCGATATATTTGATGATATCTTTGATAATTCTGACGTGGTTGTGCCATAAAGTGTTGAGCTGAACGATTCTAATGCTTCTACTTCATTTGTAGGTAAAGTAGCAGAAGATGAGAACAAGGAGAAAACTATTTAACAATCCAATGAATCCTTGAACTCTGAATCTGTTGCTTCTAACTCAGTTGCTACTAATCAACTTGTTGTTGAGAAATACATGCCACCAAAACAAGCAAAACTGACGACTTGCTGCAAGTATGCATGTGGGAACAACTAGGAACAAGGAAAGGATACGCCACCAGGGGCAGGAAGAAACAACTTCCCAGTGAAGGAAAATACTTGCTTTCACTATGGAGCACCTGGACACATTGCCAGAAATTGTCCAAATCGCGCGTACGTTCCCTACTATACACAAGGGTGGCAGAACGCGCCAAGAGGGAGATTTTCCAAAAAAAAACCCGCAAGGTCACGTTCATACAATGGCAACTGGAACGTGCAAAAGGCAAAGAATCAAAATCCCAAGGGTAAGAAGGGAATTTTGGTGAAGAAGTCTGTAACGCCTGCAGATCCGGGCTAGTCAATTTAGAGGCAATAGGGGTCGAAAACGACTTTTCGACAAAAAGATTATTTAGAATAAATAATCTTAACCAAGTTGTAGAATATGTCACAGGGTTTCCGTACATATAAAGAACGCCGAAATCCGAGTTATAACGAAGAAGTAATGACCCGTCGAAGTTTCGCGTCGGAACCGGCACGACGCCGGGAAGCGTAAATAGTAAATTTAGGATAGAGAGAGATTTAGCCTTAGCGCTCTAAACGAAAGTCGTAGAATATGTTAAACTAAGAACATCGATAAAAAGAACGCCCAAATCTGACTTCGTATGAAGAAGTTATGATTTTTCGAAGTTTCGGATTAGCGGGGTACAGCCCGAAATTCGAATTTTAGATCGATTGATTTTTAGCCGACACAACCTAAACAAGAATCGAAGATCTCGTTATTAGTAGCGTAACGATAAAAAGACAGACGAAAATGGACATCGGATAAAGAAGTTATGAGATTTTAACGGACCAATCCTGTCCCGGCCTGTTAAAAATATAACTTTAAAAATAAAGTCAAAATTAGCCAACGGAGTCTAAACGAAAGTTGTAGAGTACGTCTCCACCTACGTGTGGATATAAAGAACGTCAAAAACGGAGTTCGTATGAACGAGTTACAAATTATAATAGCATATTTACGTATTAAAATAAAGTATAAATCATGTATACGTACACATATATATACATATGTATATATCATTAGAAAGGTATCGACGATGCGGTCATTATAAGACTAATGTTGAGTTCTTTCGACATTAGTTTAGTACAAATATCATTAAATCCATTTAAAATAGTATTATAGAGGGGTGATTAGTTGTTTATATAACTAAAAGGTTATTAAGTAATTATGAAGGGTAGTTTTTGAAAATTCAATTAGTATAAATAAGAGCCTTGGGCTCTCATATTTCTTGCACCATTCTCTTGATTCAAGAGTCTTTCTCTCCTTATCCCCTGAGCATTTCGGTCCCTCGTGATTCGACTTCTCTTTCTGTAGTTTTAGTATAGTAAGGTGAGCGCTGAAGCGCTGCACGAATCTTTCTTAGAAAGATTCAGCGACGAAGTTCTGCCCCTACAGAGCCCGACTCCTAGCTAAAATCCCCTTGTAAGTAAGTTATGCTTATCCTATTTTAAATATAGTTTATATTTAAAATTAGTATTGTTATTATAAATTTATAATAAATATTTGAGCTATTATTATGAATTATATAAGTGTCGTTATAATATCTTTTTAATTACTCGCGGTACGGGGAATCTGGTTTAAAGGGCCGCATAGGGTTGTTGGATTTCAGAAGTGCTATATGCCAAAATGGTCCTGCCCTCCGGTGTTTTATGTCTGGCCCCTGTCTGTACATAGTGGTTGGAAAGTATTGTTTAAACGCTTATATAATAATAATAATAAGACTAATAATTAGTTACGGTAAATCTTAGACTAAAATCTAGTGGTAATAATACTAGGTTTCGTCGAAGGAAATTATTTTAAAGTAAACGAAGCGCTGTCCGAGTACCGAGTCACCACCTTCTCAAGTGAGTGCATGGTCCCTTTCATCTTACACATAGATATGAAGTATTTTAAATATAAATTACGTGTTATGTGTGCATATTGTCTTAATACTTGCTGTCTATGCTGGTGAAAGATTTTTATACATGTTTTAAATGATGTAAACTGTATAAAGTATTTTATATCTACAAAATGTGTTGCGTAAAACATAGGTAGATGAATGATGAGGGATAAAAGCTGAAATAGAGGAACATTAGTAGTACGGACCTAGTGCCCTATAGGTAATACATTGGCAGCAGTGGACCAAGTACCCTATAGATGAGCACTGGCAGCTGCGCCACAACCCGTAGATGTTTTAGATCTACGGTAAACGTCCTAGCAGCTGCGCTCTAAGGACAGTATCAACAGCTGTGCCTAATAGGGAGCCTTATGACCATGACAGTGGCGTTAAAAGGTCAATACCGGCAGAAGTGCCTCATAGGAAATGTCCCAATTCTGGCAGCTGTGCCTAAGTGACAAGATTAGCAGCTACGCTTGACCAAAGTGTCATTGGCAACAATGGACTTCATGTTGTTTCCTTAGGATGATCCTTAGGAATGAATGAATGAGAAATAGCTAATTCTTAGGGTAGATCCTTAAGAATAAAGAAGATAATGGGGATGGGTAATTGGGTTGATTATTTGATTGTTTAAACATAATAATTATATTATTGTGGGTTGAAAACCCTATGTACTCACCAGGTTTCCCAACCTGACCCACTCAGTTTATTTATATCACAGGTGTTGATATGAAGTGACATTACACTGAGAGATTTAAAGAGATGTAGATCACTAGTGTAAATAATTGTAAGTTCTGTTTATGCTTATGTTTCTGTATTAACAATGACATCCCAAACGTTTTAAAATGAAATAAATACGTTTCTTCGAAAATGTTTTAATAACGTATTTACCATGTTTTTCTGGGAACAAATTCCGCAACATTTTTATAAAATGAAGTACTCTGATTTTTATAAAGCATAAACAACATCGGTCTTTTCTGGCCGTGAAAATGGGGATGTCACAGTTGGTATCAGAGCATTAGTTTAAGCGAACTAGGAATATGGATTTATTTCTAGACTTAAACTTAGAATGCTAAGCGATGATTGTGAGGTGTGAGCACTAGCTTATTTTAGGAATTGTGCCTAAAATGCTTTTATGTGCTAAATGCTTGTGCCTGATATGCTGTTATTTGTTCGGATCTATGGTTTGTTGCCGACCGGATCTGGAAACCTTATGTGTTTAGGATTCTAAGCGTTTAACTACGATATTAGAACTAGCATATAAACGTTTCGGAGTGATAAGAATGATTTAAACGTCAATCCTAAGTAAAGGTCTAGATTCACCTTATTCGGCGTATAGATCAAGATGGCAAGAACCCGTAGCGGAAACGTGAATGCAAATGGGAACCGAGATCAACCCCCAGCGATTGAGCAAATACCGGTTGTGGTAGCCGCTGCTGAGCCAATAACGATGGCAGGAGTGCAAGCGATGATCCAAGCAATGTTGGATCGTCAAATGGAGGAAACCAGACGTTTGCTCCAGCAAAATCGTGAGGAAGCGACTATTCAGATCGAACAGCCCAAGTTGAACGAAGGGCAGACTGAGGAAGGAAACTACAGTGGGACTGTTGGTCAAGTCAACCCACCAATAGTTCGACAAAACAACCAAGATGACGAAGTCGAGAGGAATGGATGCAAGTACAAGGATTTTCTGACTTGCAAGCCATCGACTTTCACTGGAAAGGAGGATCCGATCGGGGTCATGGATTGGATCTCGGGGATGGAATTAGCTTTCATGACGTGCGGTTGCAAGGGAAAACAACAGACCACGTTTGCAGTGCGTCAGTTTCGAGGAGGCGCTGTACGATGGTGGAATACCTTGGGAAAGACGCTGAGCCCCAATGAGCCCCTGCAACTGACATGGGTAGAATTTTTGGTGCATTTCAAACGTAGGTACTGCTCAGCCCAAAATCTGCTCGAGCTAGAAAACCAATTCCTTACCTTAAAGAAAGGAAGCATGTCTATTGATGAATACACCAACAACTTCACAGAGAAGATGGAGTTCGCCTTACGTCTTGTTCCGGATGAGCTGACAAAAATTGACAAGTACGCAAAAGGACTTCCATGGGAATATGCAGTGCCAGTACGTCAGGCACCTACTTTGGAGGCAGCTATCTGGGCTGCCAAGTCGGTTGAGGAAATGATCAAGGGAAGAGCCGCCAACAAGACCGAGGTTGGCGAAAAGAGGAAGTTTGAGGGGTCTGCGAAGCCCGATGAGAGAAGCAAATCAAGTACCAGGAAGTTTAGAGGAGGAGGGAGTGAAGAAAGATGGTGCGAGAAGTGCAAAAAGAAACACTCTGGAAAATGCAGTGAGGAAGTAACTTGTTTCAAGTGTGGGAAGCATGGGTATTATGCCAACGAGTGTAAATTCAATAAAAGGGTGTGTTACGAATGTAATGAGGAAGGACACTTCAAGCAAGATTGCCCAAAGAGAGAGGGGGCTACAAAGCCAAATGTGCCGCCAAAGCCAAAGGCGAGAGCATTTCAAATGATCCTTGACGAAGCAGATGACAATGCGAGGATTCAGGAGTGACAACTTGACATCCAAAGATCGAGTTATGAGGTAGCCATAGAATCGTATGATGTAGCCTGTTAGAGGCATATTCTAGGGTGAACTTGAACACCTATGTAATAGTTTCAAGGAATAATAAAAACCTTCGTTTTGATATCTGATGTGTTAAGCTGTTATATGATTTTCTTGTGTGGTGACTTGGAAAACTGTGGGACAATACCTGAGACGAGTATGAGTAGGTGTGAATGGTAGTAGAGGCCTATACTACCGGAAGCACAGAACTCACACTTGGATCAGGGAAAGTCACAAGGTTACCAAGAAGCTAGTAATTGGTTTCGTTTTATTCAAGTGTGTTGTTACCATCGTTTCGGTAATGACTAAGAAGATTGTTGATATTCCGACCCTAGTGGTCATATCGAATCGAGTCCGGCTACGATGAGTATGTTGTGTGGTTCAGAGAACCAAGTTTGATGTAGCGTCCGACTTAAACCAAACGGTTGAAATCAAAGCGATCAATAGAAGTATCGCACTCGTTGTTAAGGAAGTTGGTGGCTAGAAATGCCTAATGTTAAAGTGTGATTATATCACATTAGAACATGAAGGAATGCATAGTCTGTTTTAGAATTTAACTCTAAGAGACCTAAGTCTAAGTGTTGCAACATACGATGATAGGTCATTAGAATATGACACATCGATCTATAGTAGTAATAAAAGAACTTATCTCAAGTCCATATCCAGCAAGGATCGAGATTGTGACTTGAAGGTCATAATTTGGAGTCTAACCTGAGGTAGAGAGCAGGTGCACGATCGAGTACTCTTACAGTCAATGAGTTTAAGAGATAGAATTGAAGGAATGTAGAAGTTATAATTATTACCTAGGATGAAGAGATGACGTATGGAGTCATTATATGACCCTGTTTCGTTGATGATTCCGGGACGTAATCATCCAAAGGGGGAGATAATTGTAACGCCTGCAGATCCGGGCTAGTCAATTTAGAGGCAATAGGGGTCGAAAACGACTTTTCGACAAAAAGATTATTTAGAATAAATAATCTTAACCAAGTTGTAGAATATGTCACAGGGTTTCCGTACATATAAAGAACGCCGAAATCCGAGTTATAACGAAGAAGTAATGACCCGTCGAAGTTTCGCATCGGAACCGGCACGACGCCGGGAAGCGTAAATAGTAAATTTAGGATAGAGAGAGATTTAGCCTTAGCGCTCTAAACGAAAGTCGTAGAATATGTTAAACTAAGAACATCGATAAAAAGAACGCCCAAATCTGACTTCGTATGAAGAAGTTATGATTTTTCGAAGTTTCGGATTAGCGGGGTACAGCCCGAAATTCGAATTTTAGATCGATTGATTTTTAGCCGACACAACCTAAACAAGAATCGAAGATCTCGTTATTAGTAGCGTAACGATAAAAAGACAGACGAAAATGGACATTGGATAAAGAAGTTATGAGATTTTAACGGACCAATCCTGTCCCGGCCTGTTAAAAATATAACTTTAAAAATAAAGTCAAAATTAGCCAACGGAGTCTAAACGAAAGTTGTAGAGTACGTCTCCACCTACGCGTGGATATAAAGAACGTCAAAAACGGAGTTCGTATGAACGAGTTACAAATTATAATAGCATATTTACGTATTAAAATAAAGTATAAATCATGTATACGTACACATATATATACATATGTATATATCATTAGAAAGGTATCGACGATGCGGTCATTATAAGACTAATGTTGAGTTCTTTCGACATTAGTTTAGTACAAATATCATTAAATCCATTTAAAATAGTATTATAGAGGGGTGATTAGTTGTTTATATAACTAAAAGGTCATTAAGTAATTATGGAGGGTAGTTTTTGAAAATTCAATTAGTATAAATAAGAGCCTTGGGCTCTCATATTTCTTGCACCATTCTCTTGATTCAAGAGTCTTTCTCTCCTTATCCCCTGAGCATTTCGGTCCCTCGTGATTCGACTTCTCTTTCTGTAGTTTTAGTATAGTAAGGTGAGCGCTGAAGCGCTGCACGAATCTTTCTTAGAAAGATTCAGCGACGAAGTTCTGCCCCTACAGAGCCCGACTCCTAGCTAAAATCCCCTTGTAAGTAAGTTATGCTTATCCTATTTTAAATATAGTTTATATTTAAAATTAGTATTGTTATTATAAATTTATAATAAATATTTGAGCTATTATTATGAATTATATAAGTGTCGTTATAATATATTTTTAATTACTCGCGGTACGGGGAATCTGGTTTAAAGGGCCGCATAGGGTTGTTGGATTTCAGAAGTGCTATATGCCAAAATGGTCCTGCCCTCCGGTGTTTTATGTCTGGCCCCTGTCTGTACATAGTGGTTGGAAAGTATTGTTTAAACGCTTATATAATAATAATAATAAGACTAATAATTAGTCACGGTAAATCTTAGACTAAAATCTAGTGGTAATAATACTAGGTTTCGTCGAAGGAAATTATTTTAAAGTAAACGAAGCGCTGTCCGAGTACCGAGTCACCACCTTCTCAAGTGAGTGCATGGTCCCTTTCATCTTACACATAGATATGAAGTATTTTAAATATAAATTACGTGTTATGTGTGCATATTGTCTTAATACTTGCTGTCTATGCTGGTGAAAGATTTTTATACATGTTTTAAATGATGTAAACTGTATAAAGTATTTTATATCTACAAAATATGTTGCGTAAAACATAGGTAGATGAATGATGAGGGATAAAAGCTGAAATAGAGGAACATTAGTAGTACGGACCTAGTGCCCTATAGGTAATACATTGGCAGCAGTGGACCAAGTACCCTATAGATGAGCACTGGCAGCTGCGCCACAACCCGTAGATGTTTTAGATCTACGGTAAACGTCCTAGCAGCTGCGCTCTAAGGACAGTATCAACAGCTGTGCCTAATAGGGAGCCTTATGACCATGACAGTGGCGTTAAAAGGTCAATACCGGCAGAAGTGCCTCATAGGAAATGTCCCAATTCTGGCAGCTGTGCCTAAGTGACAAGATTAGCAGCTACACTTGACCAAAGTGTCATTGGCAACAATGGACTTCATGTTGTTTCCTTAGGATGATCCTTAGGAATGAATGAATGAGAAATAGCTAATTCTTAGGGTAGATCCTTAAGAATAAAGAAGATAATGGGGATGGGTAATTGGGTTGATTATTTGATTGTTTAAACATAATAATTATATTATTGTGGGTTGAAAACCCTATGTACTCACCAGGTTTCCCAACCTGACCCACTCAGTTTATTTATATCACAGGTGTTGATATGAAGTGACATTACACTGAGAGATTTAAAGAGATGTAGATCACTAGTGTAAATAATTGTAAGTTCTGTTTATGCTTATGTTTCTGTATTAACAATGACATCCCAAACGTTTTAAAATGAAATAAATACGTTTCTTCGAAAATGTTTTAATAACGTATTTACCATGTTTTTCTGGGAACAAATTCCGCAACATTTTTATAAAATGAAGTACTCTGATTTTTATAAAGCATAAACAACATCGGTCTTTTCTGGCCGTGAAAATGGGGATGTCACAGTTGGTATCAGAGCATTAGTTTAAGCGAACTAGGAATATGGATTTATTTCTAGACTTAAACTTAGAATGCTAAGCGATGATTGTGAGGTGTGAGCACTAGCTTATTTTAGGAATTGTGCCTAAAATGCTTTTATGTGCTAAATGCTTGTGCCTGATATGCTGTTATTTGTTCGGATCTATGGTTTGTTGCCGACCGGATCTGGAAACCTTATGTGTTTAGGATTCTAAGCGTTTAACTACGATATTAGAACTAGCATATAAACGTTTCGGAGTGATAAGAATGATTTAAACGTCAATCCTAAGTAAAGGTCTAGATTCACCTTATTCGGCGTATAGATCAAGATGGCAAGAACCCGTAGCGGAAACGTGAATGCAAATGGGAACCGAGATCAACCCCCAGCGATTGAGCAAATACCGGTTGTGGTAGCCGCTGCTGAGCCAATAACGATGGCAGGAGTGCAAGCGATGATCCAAGCAATGTTGGATCGTCAAATGGAGGAAACCAGACGTTTGCTCCAGCAAAATCGTGAGGAAGCGACTATTCAGATCGAACAGCCCAAGTTGAACGAAGGGCAGACTGAGGAAGGAAACTACAGTGGGACTGTTGGTCAAGTCAACCCACCAATAGTTCGACAAAACAACCAAGATGACGAAGTCGAGAGGAATGGATGCAAGTACAAGGATTTTCTGACTTGCAAGCCATCGACTTTCACTGGAAAGGAGGATCCGATCGGGGTCATGGATTGGATCTCGGAGATGGAATTAGCTTTCATGACGTGCGGTTGCAAGGGAAAACAACAGACCACGTTTGCAGTGCGTCAGTTTCGAGGAGGCGCTGTACGATGGTGGAATACCTTGGGAAAGACGCTGAGCCCCAATGAGCCCCTGCAACTGACATGGGTAGAATTTTTGGTGCATTTCAAACGTAGGTACTGCTCAGCCCAAAATCTGCTCGAGCTAGAAAACCAATTCCTTACCTTAAAGAAAGGAAGCATGTCTATTGATGAATACACCAACAACTTCACAGAGAAGATGGAGTTCGCCTTACGTCTTGTTCCGGATGAGCTGACAAAAATTGACAAGTACGCAAAAGGACTTCCATGGGAATATGCAGTGCCAGTGCGTCAGGCACCTACTTTGGAGGCAGCTATCTGGGCTGCCAAGTCGGTTGAGGAGATGATCAAGGGAAGAGCCGCCAACAAGACCGAGGTTGGCGAAAAGAGGAAGTTTGAGGGGTCTGCGAAGCCCGATGAGAGAAGCAAATCAAGTACCAGGAAGTTTAGAGGAGGAGGGAGTGAAGAAAGATGGTGCGAGAAGTGCAAAAAGAAACACTCTGGAAAATGCAGTGAGGAAGTAACTTGTTTCCAGTGTGGGAAGCATGGGCATTATGCCAACGAGTGTAAATTCAATAAAAGGGTGTGTTACGAATGTAATGAGGAAGGACACTTCAAGCAAGATTGCCCAAAGAGAGAGGGGGCTACAAAGCCAAATGTGCCGCCAAAGCCAAAGGCGAGAGCATTTCAAATGATCCTTGACGAAGCAGATGACAATGCGAGGATTCAGGAGTGACAACTTGACATCCAAAGATCGAGTTATGAGGTAGCCATAGAATCGTATGATGTAGCCTGTTAGAGGCATATTCTAGGGTGAACTTGAACACCTATGTAATAGTTTCAAGGAATAATAAAAACCTTCGTTTTGATATCTGATGTGTTAAGCTGTTATATGATTTTCTTGTGTGGTGACTTGGAAAACTGTGGGACAATACCTGAGACGAGTATGAGTAGGTGTGAATGGTAGTAGAGGCCTATACTACCGGAAGCACAGGACTCACACTTGGATCAGGGAAAGTCACAAGGTTACCAAGAAGCTAGTAATTGGTTTCGTTTTATTCAAGTGTGTTGTTACCATCGTTTCGGTAATGACTAAGAAGATTGTTGATATTCCGACCCTAGTGGTCATATCGAATCGAGTCCGGCTACGATGAGTATGTTGTGTGGTTCAGAGAACCAAGTTTGATGTAGCGTCCGACTTAAACCAAACGGTTGAAATCAAAGCGATCAATAGAAGTATCGCACTCGTTGTTAAGGAAGTTGGTGGCTAGAAATGCCTAATGTTAAAGTGTGATTATATCACATTAGAACATGAAGGAATGCATAGTCTGTTTTAGAATTTAACTCTAAGAGACCTAAGTCTAAGTGTTGCAACATACGATAATAGGTCATTAGAATATGACACATCGATCTATAGTAGTAATAAAAGAACTTATCTCAAGTCCGTATCCAGCAAGGATCGAGATTGTGACTTGAAGGTCATAATTTGGAGTCTAACCTGAGGTAGAGAGCAGGTGCACGATCGAGTACTCTTACAGTCAATGAGTTTAAGAGATAGAATTGAAGGAATGTAGAAGTTATAATTATTACCTAGGATGAAGAGATGACGTATGGAGTCATTATATGACCCTGTTTCGTTGATGACTCCGGGACGTAATCATCCAAAGGGGGAGATAATTGTAACGCCTGCAGATCCGGGCTAGTCAATTTAGAGGCAATAGGGGTCGAAAACGACTTTTCGACAAAAAGATTATTTAGAATAAATAATCTTAACCAAGTTGTAGAATATGTCACAGGGTTTCCGTACATATAAAGAACGCCGAAATCCGAGTTATAACGAAGAAGTAATGACCCGTCGAAGTTTCGCATCGGAACCGGCACGACGCCGGGAAGCGTAAATAGTAAATTTAGGATAGAGAGAGATTTAGCCTTAGCGCTCTAAACGAAAGTCGTAGAATATGTTAAACTAAGAACATCGATAAAAAGAACGCCCAAATCTGACTTCGTATGAAGAAGTTATGATTTTTCGAAGTTTCGGATTAGCGGGGTACAGCCCGAAATTCGAATTTTAGATCGATTGATTTTTAGCCGACACAACCTAAACAAGAATCGAAGATCTCGTTATTAGTAGCATAACGATAAAAAGACAGACGAAAATGGACATCGGATAAAGAAGTTATGAGATTTTAACGGACCAATCCTGTCCCGGCCTGTTAAAAATATAACTTTAAAAATAAAGTCAAAATTAGCCAACGGAGTCTAAACGAAAGTTGTAGAGTACGTCTCCACCTACGCGTGGATATAAAGAACGTCAAAAACGGAGTTCGTATGAACGAGTTACAAATTATAATAGCATATTTACGTATTAAAATAAAGTATAAATCATGTATACGTACACATATATATACATATGTATATATCATTAGAAAGGTATCGACGATGCGGTCATTATAAGACTAATGTTGAGTTCTTTCGACATTAGTTTAGTACAAATATCATTAAATCCATTTAAAATAGTATTATAGAGGGGTGATTAGTTGTTTATATAACTAAAAGGTCATTAAGTAATTATGGAGGGTAGTTTTTGAAAATTCAATTAGTATAAATAAGAGCCTTGGGCTCTCATATTTCTTGCACCATTCTCTTGATTCAAGAGTCTTTCTCTCCTTATCCCCTGAGCATTTCGGTCCCTCGTGATTCGACTTCTCTTTCTGTAGTTTTAGTATAGTAAGGTGAGCGCTGAAGCGCTGCACGAATCTTTCTTAGAAAGATTCAGCGACGAAGTTCTGCCCCTACAGAGCCCGACTCCTAGCTAAAATCCCCTTGTAAGTAAGTTATGCTTATCCTATTTTAAATATAGTTTATATTTAAAATTAGTATTGTTATTATAAATTTATAATAAATATTTGAGCTATTATTATGAATTATATAAGTGTCGTTATAATATATTTTTAATTACTCGCGGTACGGGGAATCTGGTTTAAAGGGCCGCATAGGGTTGTTGGATTTCAGAAGTGCTATATGCCAAAATGGTCCTGCCCTCCGGTGTTTTATGTCTGGCCCCTGTCTGTACATAGTGGTTGGAAAGTATTGTTTAAACGCTTATATAATAATAATAATAAGACTAATAATTAGTCACGGTAAATCTTAGACTAAAATCTAGTGGTAATAATACTAGGTTTCGTCGAAGGAAATTATTTTAAAGTAAACGAAGCGCTGTCCGAGTACCGAGTCACCACCTTCTCAAGTGAGTGCATGGTCCCTTTCATCTTACACATAGATATGAAGTATTTTAAATATAAATTACGTGTTATGTGTGCATATTGTCTTAATACTTGCTGTCTATGCTGGTGAAAGATTTTTATACATGTTTTAAATGATGTAAACTGTATAAAGTATTTTATATCTACAAAATATGTTGCGTAAAACATAGGTAGATGAATGATGAGGGATAAAAGCTGAAATAGAGGAACATTAGTAGTACGGACCTAGTGCCCTATAGGTAATACATTGGCAGCAGTGGACCAAGTACCCTATAGATGAGCACTGGCAGCTGCGCCACAACCCGTAGATGTTTTAGATCTACGGTAAACGTCCTAGCAGCTGCGCTCTAAGGACAGTATCAACAGCTGTGCCTAATAGGGAGCCTTATGACCATGACAGTGGCGTTAAAAGGTCAATACCGGCAGAAGTGCCTCATAGGAAATGTCCCAATTCTGGCAGTTGTGCCTAAGTGACAAGATTAGCAGCTACGCTTGACCAAAGTGTCATTGGCAACAATGGACTTCATGTTGTTTCCTTAGGATGATCCTTAGGAATGAATGAATGAGAAATAGCTAATTCTTAGGGTAGATCCTTAAGAATAAAGAAGATAATGGGGATGGGTAATTGGGTTGATTATTTGATTGTTTAAACATAATAATTATATTATTGTGGGTTGAAAACCCTATGTACTCACCAGGTTTCCCAACCTGACCCACTCAGTTTATTTATATCACAGGTGTTGATATGAAGTGACATTACACTGAGAGATTTAAAGAGATGTAGATCACTAGTGTAAATAATTGTAAGTTCTGTTTATGCTTATGTTTCTGTATTAACAATGACATCCCAAACGTTTTAAAATGAAATAAATACGTTTCTTCGAAAATGTTTTAATAACGTATTTACCATGTTTTTCTGGGAACAAATTCCGCAACATTTTTATAAAATGAAGTACTCTGATTTTTATAAAGCATAAACAACATCGGTCTTTTCTAGCCGTGAAAATGGGGATGTCACAAAGTCCAATCCAAGAGATGCTCTATTGAAATCAAGGATGGTTACGTCAAAGTCATATCGACGATCGGCTTCAAGTTCAAAATCAAGTATCGAGGCACCCATCGGATCGAAAAAGAAATGGGTTAAACCCAAC
Source organism: Lactuca sativa (assembly GCF_002870075.4). Classification (NCBI taxonomy): domain Eukaryota; kingdom Viridiplantae; phylum Streptophyta; class Magnoliopsida; order Asterales; family Asteraceae; genus Lactuca; species Lactuca sativa. The sequence continues at coordinate 18,380,466 of NC_056625.2, read as the reverse complement.
TACAGATGGGTACCAAAGGTTCAATCTCCCAAATCACCCAATGACTCTAATATTTCTTCATCTTTTGTTTGTGATAAACAGGATATGTCATGGGAGAGAGTACCTTGCGTTGATGATAAAGGTCAACCCAGTTTCAAAATGGATTGGGCTCCAAAGACCAACTAATCTCGCTCTATGTTGGAGCATCTATGGAGGCATATCATCATACTTCGGTTTGTTGATAGTGGCTATTCCAGGCACATGATAGGAGGCATCTCTCAACTGTACAACACTCAAAACATTGTTTGGGAGTATGTGTCCTTTGCGGGAAGGGAAGAAAGAAAATGATCACACATGGGTTTTGTGCTTAACGATGTGAAGAATTTTCGAATCTGTTTTGAGATTATACGTGCTGTTCTCAGACCTTATGGATGCAAATTTAATCGATGACTTACGGTTTGAGTTTTTTTCTTGATACTCCTGAGTTTTTCTTAAGTTGATTAGCTTCAAAGACAAACTTTTGTTTTAGGATAGTTTAAATTTGCGCATTTAGTTTCGTTTCTCTCCTATGCGCAAATATAGGGGGAGAAATAAAAACAAAACAAAAATTAGAAAATTTTAAAAAAAATCCAAAACATTAGAAAATCAGAAAATCCAAAAATATGTTGTTAATGGAATGTGCTTGCAGGTGATGTGTTGGGAAGTGATATAAACAAGTGTAGTAGGCAATCGTCTTTTGTGTAAGGTACCAATGTTGAATTGTCTATGCCATGTGTTCAATGCGTTGATAGGCACGAAATATTTAAAATGGACTTGACTAGGCATAGATGAACTTAAGGACTCTAAAGACTTGAAATTTTTTGACCTAGATAGATCCATTTAGCCTGACAATACGACGCTCAGATAGGTTGAGCAGGGAGATATACATGAGAATCTGCGGATACACTAAATAATCTGTATCTAGAACTGTGGTTTAACTTTTCCTCGATGTACAGACTATATCCTTAATTTCGGTATTGATGGGGCGACTGGGGAATTCCGATAAAATAGGTCTGTAGGAAATTATTTTCTTACTTTCTTTCTGTTAGTGATATGTTACCTCCTTTGCGTGATTGAAAAACATCCGACCTGGATTCTTTTTGTTAGTCATATGTTGCCTCCTCTATGTGATTGAAATACATCCGACCTGGACTACAACATATGCAATTCTATTTCTATGCATCTTTTATCTCTACAATTCTTCATATCTATTAGTCATATGATGTCTCCTTTACGTGATTGAAATACATCCGACCTAGTACACAACATATGCACCATTCTACTTCTCAATCCCTCTAAACTCTAGTTAGCCATATGTTTCACCCTTTGTGTGATTGGAAGAGATCCGACCTGGGTGTATATCATATGCCTTCCAAATCTAACTTCTCTCATAATAAATTTATGCTCACCTAAAGTAAGGAGTACTTTGGAAGTTCCTGATTATTGGGGTATGTCAGGAAGCGGGAAACACGTTCTAGTACATTTAAAATTGAACAATCACTAAGTTGTCTGTAAATCTCACTGCTCAATTTAGGCGGACAACAATATCTTTGGTCGTCGTCAGCTGAATGGTCCTTTAGGAATAGTATCTAGGAACGTAGGATCACATTGTCTTGTCACTAGTAGTATGTCCTAATTTTGTCACAATCTCTCGTGTTTAAGTGGACCACTATACCGGCGATTGACCAGATCTATTCATGAAGGCAGAGCTACTGATAAATGGATAAAGGTTGTCTAAAAACTTTGATCCCAAATCACTCTTAAAGTTAGCTATTATTTTTGTTTTTGTTAAATTCATTCATAGTTTTCTTCTATTTTAAAAAATGAGGGGGAGAATTAAAAATTAAAAAAAACAAACAAAAAATCAAAAAATTAAAAAAATAAAAATATTGTTATTTCTATTTTATTTTTTCAGAAAATATAAATAATCCAAAAAAATTGTGTGCTAAGTTTTCTTTTAGTTTTGTTTTGGCTTGAAAAGTGAATTCAGATGTAGATGAGACTCATGGAGACTGTATCAAGGGTTTCTGAGCCAAGGCTTCGTCCATGATCATCGAAGAATTCTCATTAAAAGGAGCAAGAAATGAATACTGTTCTTTCAACATTCAATCCTTCAACCCCAGAAGCAAGGTGAAGCTGCCTTGAAGATTATGTGATAGATTGCATTAAAGTCTCCTCAATCAATTTGTTGTTATCTATGTACCTGCTGAAGTGATCCAGAAGATTCGTTCTCTCTATTCTCTCTAAAGATTCTCAAGCTGAAAGCGCTATCATTCAAGAATCAGTACAAGAAGCCTCCTCACCTAATGTGCGTTTAATGTCAAATTTTGAAGAAATTCTCAACTGCTCAAGATGAAGTCATTCATTGAATATTCATCAAATTCATCATGAAGTTGTGAAAAATTTGAAGATTAATGTTGAAGCCAAACTCCCAATGAAGATTAACAAAAAAAGTCAGCTACTTTTTAGGGGGAGTTTGTTGGGTCAATTAGAAAACAAAGCTATAAACCAAGGGAGAGATTGTTGGGTCATAAATATTGGTTTATACTTTGCTTTTCTAGGAAAATTTATTTTTATGTCTAGGACCGTAAACTGCTTGGTGTTTATCGCTATATATATGTTTACGGTTGTGTTTACGGTTGTGAACAGGTTTACGGCCGTGAACCTGTTCACGGCCCATGTCTCATATATATATATATATATATATATATATATATATATATATATATATATATATATATATAGAGAGAGAGAGAGAGAGAAAGAGAGAGGGAGAGAGAGAGAGAGAGAGAGGAGTGCGTATGTGAGGTGTAAGAGCATATGATAGAGAGAGAAAGTTAGAGAAAAGAAAGGAGCTTAAGTGTGTGTAAGTTGTGTGTGAATATTGTATTTGGAGCTTTATTCTAATCAAATCATACAAGATTCATCTTGTTCTTCTTCTCCTTCTTCTTCATTAGATCTGGCATCATCCGTTTGATTGGGATTTTGCACCATCAAACGGATCAGATTGATACACAAGCATATTTGGGGACTTACACTCGAACAATTCAGGATAGTGCTCTCTCATCTCGCTTTCCGGCTCCCACGTCCATTCAGAGCCTTTTCGGTGCTCCCATTGCACCTTTACCAGATTTACCACCTTATTACGCAAAGACTTAGTCTTCCTATTGAGAATCACAATCGGCTTATCTACATAATTCAGGCACTCATCCACGTAAAAATCATCCAACAAAACCATTGCTGAATCATCGGCTACACATTTCCATAACTGAGATACGTGGAATGTGTTATGGATCCGACTTAGCTCATCAAGAAGATCCAACCGGTATGCAACCCTGCCCACACAGGGAGTAATCTTGAAGGGGCCAATAAACCGGGTACCTAGCTTGTCCCGCTTTCGAAAACTGGTGACACCTTTCCAAGGTGACACCTTCAGCAACACAAAGTCTCCCACCTGAAACTCAAGGTCCGTACGGCATCGATCAGCATAAATCTTCTGACGACTATGCACAACCCGCAACCTGCCGCGCACCTACTGAATCAACTTTGTGGTCTTAATCGCCACCTCGGGGCTTCCCATGACCCGATAACGGACCTCACCCTAACAAATCAGGGTCCTACACCTGCTTCCAAACAACTACTCAAAAGGTGGTCGGTCAATACTAGCATGGTAATTGTTGTTGTAGGAGAACTTAGCCAGAAGAAGATAACTATCCCAACTTCCTCCGAAATCTAACTCACACGCTTGAATTGGGGCCTCGCACAACCTCTGCATCAGAGTCTCGAAGGACAACTACTAATCAGGCCCCCACCAGAAGGTCACATTCTTCTTGGTCAGGTGGGTCAGAGGCACCAAAATCTTGGATAAATCCTGAATAAATCTCCAATAGTGCTCTGCAAGACTCAACAAACTCTGAATCTCTGATGTGGTCTTAGGACCTCCCAACGCATCACAACCTCGATCTTGGCTGGGTCCACCAAGATTCCCTCCTAGTTTATGATGTGCCCCAAAAACTGCACCTCACTCAACCAAAACTCGCATTTGGAGGATTTGGCATAAAGCCTCTCCCTCCTGAAGGTCTCTAACACCTCTCACAAATGTTTTTTATGCTGCTCCTTGGTCTTGGAATAGACCATAATAGCATCAATGAAAACAATCACCGATTGACCCAACATCGACCTGCAAACCCGATTCAGGAGATCCATGAAGACTGTTGTGGCATTGGTGAGCCCGAAAGGCATCACCTCAAAATCCGAATAACCATAACGAGTTCTAAAGGTTGTCTTCTATACAACCTCAACCCTGAATCTAATTGGATGGTAACCTGACCGTAGATCAATCTTGGAAAGACAATATGTACCCTGAAGCAGGTTAAACAAATCGTCAATCCTCAGGAGTGGGTAATGGTGCTTCATCGTTAGCTTGTTCAACTCCAATTAGTCGATACACATCTTATGCGACATGTTCTTTTTTACAAATAGGATCAGTGCTCCCCACGGAGAATTGCTCGAACGGATAAAACCCTTGACTAGTAGCTCATGCAGCTGCGTAGACAACTCCTGCATCTCAGGCAGTGCTAGGCGATACGACGCCTTGGCTATCGGAGCCGAACCAGACATCAAATAAATCTAAAACTCGACCTGCCTCTTGGGAGGAACTCTCGGAAACTCCTCAGGAGAAACATCAGGAAAATCCCGCATAATGGGTACCCTGCTCAACTCTGATGTGGCCTTAACCCGCATATCAAAAATATAAGCCAGAAATCCAAAACGTCCCTACTGTAAAAATCTCCTGGCCCTCGCAGCCGAACAGAGAGCTGGTCCATGTGAAGCTCTCTCTCCAGTAATAACCAGTTCTCCCCCACTTGGGGTTCGAACTCTCACCAAATGATCAATGACGGTCCCATTGGGGCCAACCAATCAATCTTGATGATCACCTTCGACCCCCTCAAGGAAATCTATACCAAGTCAATATGAAGCCTCTCACTAAACATGTTCGGGACACACCCTCAGAAGACCCTCGAAGCACTCACGATACAGTCATACTCAATCTCTACCTCTAGAGGGGAACTCAGAGGTCCCTAAGCATCTCGAAATTTCTTGCTGAGGGCAAGAGACACGAAGGCTTAGGTAGCCCCAAATCAAACAGGACATGAGCAGACAAACCATTGACTAAAAAGGTCCCTATACAAGATCATAATAAACGTAAGCATAAATAAAGGAAACAATAAAAGATTGGGCTAGAACGCATACCAGTCACAACATTCGATGCTGTGCGGCCCTCGTCGGTGGTCAACTGGAAAGCCCTGATCTTCACTACAGGGGACCCTGCTTCGCCCTAGCGGTCGTCGGTAATCCTCACAGTGGCTGGTGCAGGTGTCACCACTGCTCCGCCAGATAATCTTGAACAATCGGCCTTTTTATAGCCGATCTGATTTCATTGGAAACAAATTAGACCCTTTTTGGGGCAATCCATGCTCATGTAGCCTGACTGCCCACAACTGTAACATACTAAGCCTGCTGCTCGAGAAGCTCCACTATGTGGCTTGTCGCAATTAGCACAACATCCCAGACCCGACTGGCCTCTAGTGTGGGTATCGGAGGTCTTGGGCCTCTTGGCAGGACCCACAACTGTCTGAACCTGCTCTGACTTTCGCTTTTTCGGAAGCTCCAACTCAATCTCCCGCTCGCGATCCTTCTCAATCATGTCATTTAGGGTCTTACACCCAAAGAAACTCACAAACTCCCTATTGTCGTCCCTCAACATATCATGATATCACATCTTCTTCATATCCTCATCCGTAATATACTGCAGAACCAACAATGCCCTCTCCCTAAATTTGGTGGTGAACTCCTTCATAGTCTCCATAGTCTAGCTAAGGTCCTGAAACTCCATCGTCAGCTGTTGCTAATGGGTTTTGAGCATTACATCAATCCTATGGTGTACATGTAAACCCTAAAGCTTTGGATCTAGTTTGACTAATGAACATGCAATAATCATCCAAAGCTCATAAACCCTAGATCTAGCATATAATGATCGATATTATCATAATAAAAGGGTTTGAATCTTACCTTGATTGTTATGTAGCAATAACAATCTCAATTCCTCTTGATCTAGACTATTGAAAGCTTATTGCCTCAAATGTTGCACCTCTAATGGAGTCACAAACACCATGAGCAACAAGATGACTTAGGAGAAGGAGGAGGAGGCTCCAAAAACGTCTAGGATTCTCTTAGAAGTGTTAGCCACGTTTTTGGGAGCCTTAAGGGTCCTTTTATACTTGTGTGGGCTGCTAGGGTTTCAGGTGAAACCCTAATTCTCTGTTTAGGCCTTAAGCAACCCATGGAGTCCCTCTAGAAAGCCCTTGGACGAAAATTATATGGGCTTCCCATAGATTTTGTCCAATGCCCTTTCCATTAGTAATCCATAACCTAATTGCAACTATCATATAATTGCAATATCAGTCCCCTTTATTTAATTATCTTTTAGCCACAAAATTAATTCTTATTAATTATTGACTAATATTAATTAAACAATATGATTTCTCTTTTAATATATTATTCATATAATATATTAATAAATCATAATTAATCCTCTTTATCCTTAGTTCATCCTATCAGTTTCTATGGTGAAGGCAACCCAAAAGGACCATGCTCACAATCGGGTCAAGTACATACCAAAATAGTTATGGGCTTAGACACCTAATCCAACAATTGCACCTCTAGATCTGGTGTAAACTCCCTCTGAAATCTCTGAACAAAGTCCTCCCATGTCATCTCAACCAATCCTGATGTCCCCATGGCTCGGGTAACCTGCTCCCACCAGTCCCGCACCCTTTCCCTCAGCAAGCAGCAAGCATGATCCATCATGTGCGCCATCAACTGTACAAGACCTGATCTTGTTTATCCTATGAGAATGGTAATCAAATTCCAAGAAAATCTAGGGGAAAGTCAGTGGACAATTGTGAAGAACATTATTTAGTAATTACGAAGAACTAATGATATGTTTCTCGTCTATGGAGGTGTGGAAGAAAGCTTAAGTGTAAAGTGATACATTGATGCGTCCTTCACAACTGACCAAGATGACTTCAAATCACAATCAGAATATGTGTTCATTATCAATGGGGTGTGGTATCTTGGAAAAGCTCCAAGCAAAGTGTTGTAGCAAAATCCACTACAGATTCAGAATACATTGTTGCTTCTGAAGCTGCATAGGAGGCTGATTGGATTAAGAAATTCACTAGAGATCTAGGGGTAGTCCTTACCATCCAGGACCCCCTAGACGTTTTTTGTGACAATGAGGGTGCTATTGATTTAGCAAAAGAACCTAGATCACACAAGAAGACCAGGCATATTAGCCGAAGATTCAGCTTCATCCGGTATAAAGTTGAAGAAGGTGAAATTAGTATTCGCAAAGTTCACATTGATCAAAATTTGGCGGACCCTTTCACGAAGCCTCTTCCTAAGTCAAGTTTGAAGGTCATGCTCAAGGAATAGGACTTTGTTATTCTAGTGATTGGCTTTGATCTATGTATTAGAATTGAGTATTAGGACATTATAACATCATCTATTGTAATGACTTATATATGGCATATGATCTTTTCATTAAATATTTGTTGTGTTCTGTGACAACCCTATGTTTTTCCAAAAGCAATGTAACACTCAAAAGTCAAATACAACGAAAACTATTTGGAATCAACGAAATTAACCTCAAAAATAAAGTGTTCAAATATCTAAGTTGGGATGCATCAAATGTTAGATATCGTGCCAAGGTTTCCAAAAACATAAAGAACATTCAAAACCGGGTTTTATTGAAGAAATTATAACCACTCGAATATTTACGACACACCGGTAAAACATTATTTAACATAACAAGTGAAATTACAATAAAATGCATTTTAGCCTTAAGTATCTATACAAAAGTTGTAGAGTTCGTTAAACTGTAAACGTACATAAAAAGATCGCCCAAATTGGATCTCGTATGAAGAAGTTACGAATTTCTAAGTTTTGTAACAGTAGTAGAGGGCTAAAAACTCGAATTGAAGATCGAACGTATTTAACTATCGCAACCTAAACGAAAGTTGAAGGTCTCCACAATAGGAGTAAAATGATAAAAAGACAAACGAAAACTGACGTCGAATAAAGAAACTATGAATTTTTAATGGACTTTAGCAGTCCCGGCCTATTAAAAACATATCATTAAAAAGAAAGTCAAAACTAGCCGACGGAGTCTAAATGAAAGTTGTAGAACATAATCTCCCCTACGCGTGGATATAAAGAACGTGAAAAATGGAGCCTGTACGCGAAAGTTACGAAATTTAGAAGACGGAAGCCAGGATTACGCCCAGCGTAATGTAGGAGTACGCCCAGCGTACTCAGGTGCAGGGTCGAGTCCCATCGGCTGCAGCTCTACGCCTAGCTAGACTTGAGTCGTAAGCCATGACGCAAAGTTACGCCCAACGTAACCGAAGTACGCCCGGCGTAACGCGTACGCCCAGCATACTCCGGTGGTACGCCCAACGTACTCGCCTTTCCAGCACTATAAATAGAAGGCATGAGCTACGGATTTTGGCACACCTTCTCAAACTCCCACTTACTCCCACATACTTTCAAGCACCAGAAAGCTGTCCCGACGCCCTTGATTTCCGCACCCGAGCCCCCGACGAAGGTTCTATGCTACCGAGATCCCCAAAGAGCTCGAAAACGCATCTTCCGCGGTTGAAGTTCTGCTCGACTCTAGCCCCACTCTCTTCAAACCAAACAAGTGAGTTCATACCCCTACTTTTCAAGTCTTTTCATGTTTTAGGGGGGAATACAAGTACAATACAAGTAAACGTATCGTTTTATAAACATAAATGCAACATCTATCTTATTAATTGTCGATACCAACATCTTACTTTACATATAAGGGTTAGTATATCATCAAGTTATTTTCACCAAATGGAACATACTTTCTGAAAAACTATAATGGGTATAGTTAGCAAGTTATTCATACATTCTTACGTATACATCTTGAAAAACGAAATGCTTTCAACAAAAACGAAGTAAAGTCTTTCTTATCGTAAATCTATTTATACCAAGTGATGTGGGATATTCAAACTTCAACGTACTCTTATGTATGCATTTCAAGTCCTGTATTATATACCATAATCTGTTGGAGGGAGAGCGTGATACTTATGTATAGATCTATATGGGATTGACAACCCCGCACCTAAACTGTTAGCTACAGTTAGACCGGCAGGTCTGGGGTGACAAATGTCATAACACTACAACACCTGAAGAATGTTGTTACAGGCAGTCTGTGTCAATAGTATGGTTATAAGACTCACACGAAAGTATAAAAACAAGTTTGATTTACGAGATTCATATATGCATTCAGTATTTACATTATTTTGAGCACAAAGTTTATCTTTATCATTCAAGTACGAAAAATACTAACGCACTCCAACTTTGGGAACTTTTCAAAACAATTTATACAAAATATTGGATTTTCTGAAAACCTCGTTCATCGATTTTCGACCAAAAGGACATACTTTTCAATACAAAACACTTATGAACTCACCAACTTAATTGTTGACACTTTTTCGAAACCACTTGTATTTCTCAGGGAATCAGTAATACAGGTAACCACCAGCTTTTGAAGAAGGAACGCTAAGGACGTTTATTATTAAACATTTACATCATCATATTGTAATATTCTTTTGGAAATATGTATAACGCAACGATATACGTTTTTATTATATATATGATGGTTGTGTTACTTTCTCTATAATATTCAATTGTTATGGTACTACATGAAGTCATCCACCCCCGAATGTTTCTGCCATTCTGGTTTGGGGGTGTGACATGTTCTTTATTAACATGTTTAATCCATGAGTAAATTTATTCACTCTAAAATCCATAGTTGGTTATTATTCTAGGAACAGTAACAAAGTAAGACTAATATGAATTGGAATGGTTGACAAAGCGTTGTAACCAGTTCCATAGGTACTTGCTAGAGAGCAAGTCTTGGATTGACCCGTTCAAGATCATTTTGTGTATCGATGTCATGAATGATACTTGATAAAGGTAATATCTATATATCCTTAAAACATGAGATACATATATGGGACTTGAGTGTGGACAATCTTATGCTTTGACGTAGTCAAATGTTGTTCTCTAAACAGGCAGTTTAAAAGCTATTATCAAGTATGAGGTGAACCATGAAATAGGCGTATGTAGTCAAGATGGGATTTGTTCCTCTTGTTTGTTGAGAGTTAGACATCTAAGGCCTGATGTAAAGTTGAAAACTTATATGAGATTAACTATGAACTATATCTCATGTTCAACATGATGCCTGTAGCAAAGGGATAACTGATAAACTTACCTTACACACCAATTATAGCCTTGGGCTTCGGGGGAATTGGGCGTTGATGGAATGGAACTACGTCATAAGTTGTTTGGGGCAGTGTAATGTTGCTAGACGTTCACCACTATCTATATCAATTTGATATGAGTCTTGTGCAAGTGGGAGATTGAAAGATCTAGTATGCTTAAGAGTAATATTAAAATGATATTGCTAAATAACATATGATCCTAAGGGCCACACTAACAAGAACTTGATACAATTGATTATTTATTAGAAATTGATTTTAATAAATATTCTTAAACTCTTACAATAAATTGTAAAAATATTTATTTCAAGGAAATAATTAGTTTATAATATATGTAACACATTATTTCATAAGGTATTAATTAATAAGTCATGTACAACATTTTGGACTAGGTGAGTCATTTTTCTTTTAGCAAAAGACAAAGTTTATATTTTATAAACTTGGATTTATAAAATTTAAACACTTTCTTCCTTTTTTATACATCATGGCCAAAAATGTTAGGTGATAAAGGAAGAGTATGGTGTCTTCATTTGTTTAAATAAAAGAATTAAACCTAGGGAGACATGTTCATGACATAGGGACATGGTAGTCAAAAAGTGCAAATACCTAATGGTTAAAGATTTGGCTTTATGGATTAAGAAGACATGGCTTGCATTTGTTATTTTTCACTTCTTACTTGCAATTACTGAAACATATCTCTCTCTCCCCTTTCTTCTCATACTTTTGGATTAAGAAGAAGTTGATTGCATTATTTTGCTCTCTTGAAAGTATTACTTGGTATTACTTTCAGGCTTAAGAGTTGGAACTAGAATTGCATCAAGTTGATCATTTTTGATGTCTTTTTGGTTTCAACCTTTCTCCATCCACTTCCTTCCCTCCCTTAGAGGATCTAAATGTTGTATTAGTGTCTAAGCCTGTAACTATATTTGGTAAGTACTTGACCCGGTTGTGCATGGTCCTTTTGGGTTGTCTTCACCAAAGCAACATGATAGGATGATTTATGAATAAAGAGGTTATTATGATTTATTAATATATTATATGATTAATATATTAAAAGAGAAATCATATAGTTTAATTAATAATATACAAGAATTAATTAAGAATTAATTTTGTGGCTAAAAGGGATTAATTAAATAAAGGTGACTAGAACTGTCAATTGTGTGATAGTTGGTTTTGGGCAGTGGATCCTTATGATTCATGGGGTGGACGAAAATAAGGTGCATGGGCTCCTTGAAATCATCCAAGCCCTAATCTAGAAGGATCCTCGGAGTGCTTAAGGCCTAAGTAATCCAATTAGGGGTTCAGGTTGTAACCCTAGCACCTCATGTATTTAAAGGACCTAGGGGTTACTGAAATCGGCTACCTAAAACCCTAAGGAGTTCCTAGAGCCGATTTTGTGCCCTCAACCTCTCTCCATATCATCCGCTTGCTTAATGGTGTTTGTAAGCCATTAGAGGAGTGACAATTGTGACTCTAAGCTCCAAGGATACCAAGATTCAAGCTTCCAAGAAAGAGGTAATCATCTAGATCTACTTTGTCTTGTCAATTTCGAATTGTATATCATAGATCTAGGGTTTGTAATTCCAGGATGAAAAGCATGTTCATTAGGGAAACCTAGATACAAGCATTAGGGACTGTGTGTGCACATAGGAATGTTCTTATGGCTCAATCCCACCACTAAAGTTCATCAAAGGTTGTTGCTTCTTCTTCCTTATATGGTTGTGCTTTAAATCTTTCTACTACTTTCAAGATGATCCTTGGTGGGTGTTATAATGTTTATGTTATTTATAAAACTCAATTTTTTCCGTTTTCCATTAGTTATAGTTTTTGAAACTAGTTTTTTAAATAAAACCCAACAAAAGGAACTCAATCATCAGTTAAAGACAAGTTAAAATATGTTAACAAGTCTCTTCCAAATGAGTTAAGGATCAAAACTTGAAGGTCAAAGATTCCAAACAAAACAAACTAGAACCACCTTTGGAAAAGTCTCAATCAAATCGAAATTTTCGAAATAAGGCTTACTGGAAGAAAAGATGGGATCTTCAAAAAGAAAAAATTTCTACACAAAATTCACAAAATAGTTCACAACATAAGGTTCAAATCAGAATAAGAAGGGGTTTCAATCTCAAGGTCAAAAAGGTTTTTCAAACCAATATTCAAAAGTTCATACAAATCCTCCTTACAACAAGACTCCAATCATCCACAAAATCGTTTTCTGAATAATAGTCAAAACACGTTTCAAAAAGGATTTCAAGCTCGGTTTTCAAATCAATCCCCAAGTCAGTTTCAAAAGAATGTTCAACAAAATGGGTTTCAAAAACAATTTCAAAACTGTTTTCTACAAAGGTCAGTTAAACCTTTTGAACAACCAAATCAAGAAAAACCCACAAACTCAAATGTTGTTAAGAAAAATGTGCCTTTCAAACCTAATGATCCATGTTTTCCAAATCCCACATCTACACAAAAATCCAAGGTTTCATTTTCTAAAGGTAAAACCAATGTCTAAAATTTCAATCATTGTTTAAGCACAAAGGAAAAATATGTCAATCAAAAGATTATTCTCAAGATCAAGTGAAAGAAACATATGAGAATTACTTGTGAGAATCTTCTAATGGAAGTACTTCTTCACAAGAAAAATTATCAAATCCAACAAAATGGAAAGATATTAAATCAAAGTCCAAATTTGAGTTTTCTGAGGGTAAAGTTAAAAAGAGACAATCAATGTTAATGATTCAGTATTAAATAAATTGGTTTCTTTTCCATAAACTAGTGAAGTTGATTTAATTGACAAAATCAATTTTAAGTTCGCAATTTGATCTGTAATTCTACGTTCCACACTACATTTCATGCTAATGTTCAAGGACCCAAAAAGCCTTGGATACCTAAGTCTCTCTAATTGATTACAGGAACTACGTTTCGAGCAATATGATGTGAATTGGTACATTGACAGTGGTTGCTTACGTCACATGACTAGAAAGAAGGAGTGTTTGAAATATTTTAGGAAACTTAAAAATGTAGTAGTGGTGAAGTTTGGTAATAATAACAAATGTAAGGTCAAAGCCTATGGCAAAATCAGAAATGGAAATTTTACAATAAAACGAGTTGCTTATGTGGAAGGTTTGAAGCATAACCTCATAAGTGTATCTCAAGTGGTAGTTGGTACAGGAAATCATGTGTTGTTTGATGAAGAAGGAAGTGCGATCTATACAAAATAAAAATGAAGTGTTATTGAAGTCTAAATGTAAAGGAGATGTGTTCATTTTGGACATGAAGCCCATTGTTGGTTTACCATCAATTTGCTTACTGTCAAAGGCTTCTTCAGATCTTACCTAGATTTGGCATCAAAGGCTTTCCCACTTGAATTTCAAAAATGTTAATAAACTTATTTTAAATGATCTTGTTCATGGATTACTTGTACTTTAGTTTGACAATGATTCTTAGTGTGCAACTTGTGAGCAAGGAAAATAACATCGCCAAAGACATCCAATTATTATTGACTCAAAGATAGTTAAACCTTTAGAGCTACTACATATTGATTTATGTGGACCTTCGACAATTGAGTCTAATGGTGGGAAGAAGTATATCTTAGTCATAGTTGATGGTATCTCATGTTTTACTTGGGTGTACTTTCTTTGAAAAAATTCTGAAACTACTCAAATAATGATCGACTTTACTAAAAGCATTGAAGTAAGTTTGAAGAAATCTGTTCGCAAAATTGGAAGCGATAATGGCATACAATTCAAGAATCATTTTCTTGATTCATTCTTGATTCAAAATGGAATTACACATAATATTTCATCTCCATATACACCACAACAGAATGGTGTCGTGGAAAGAAAAATTTGTCCTTATGTGAAGTAGCTAAAACTATGCTTATATATGTGAATCTACCTCAATACTATTGGGCTGAGGCTATTTCTACTACTTGTTTCACTCAAAAATTTTCTTTTATACATCATATATTTAATATCACTCCTTATGAAAACATTAACATTAGGAAACCAAATGTTAAATTTTTCCTTGTTTTTGGTTGCAGATGCTTCATCAAGAATTTGAAATATCATCTTTCCAAATTTCAAGCTAAAGCTGATGAAGGAATATTTCTTGGATATTCAGAAAATTGTGTATCATATAGGGTGATGAACAAGAGAACATGAAGGATTGAAGAAACATTTAGTATGACATTTGATGATTATTTTGTCAATAGAATGGAAAAGGTTTTTCCTTAAAATCTAATCTTTTCTAACAATCAAGATGATTCTAAAAAAAATGCTTACAATATTATGTTGGCTTTGATTTAATTTTGGTATTTTTGGCATAACAATCAATGTTGAAGTGAATACCGAAGATAATTAAGTTCATGAGTAAATTTGATGATTCCAGGGTCATGGATGGAATGGTTGATGAATGTGTAAATTTGATACCTAATGTTTGCATTGAAGTTGAAAAATATTTGATATCAGTTCCAGTTTAGGGGGAGCAACTGACATCAATTGCTCAAGTTGAGGGGGAGCTTTTGTTATCGAATGTTGTTGTTGAGGGGGAGCAATAGACAACTAATCCATGTATTTAGGGGGAGCAATGTCAAACACATTTCAAACATATTCATCAATCACATGTTGAAGTTAAACATGATGCTCAAGAAGGTATAAATTTAAATGATGATGTTAATGATACTCTTTCTATTGCAAAAGACTTTTCTGATGCATAAGAAATCTTTGAGGATGTTGATCTCGATTTTGAACCATCTTATCCTCCAATGGAAACTTGATCTCGTGATCACCCCAAAAAAAAATTCTTGGTAATCCCAACTCTGGTGTTTTAACAAGATCACAAATAAGAGCTAGAAATGAGGTTTTAAATGTTAATCAAGAATTTTTTTAAGTTTCATATTTTTATTTCCAAGATCGAACCTAAGACAGTTAAGGTTGTATTGGAACAACCTAAGTGGGTTGTTGCTATGAAAGTTGAAGTGGCCAAGTTTGATAGAAATAAAGTTTGGAGGTTGATTCCTAAACCAGAAAATGTTTATGTGGTTGGTCTTAAATGGGTTTTTAAAAATAAAGGTGGTAAGAAATGGAATGTTGTTCTCAATAAGGAAAGACTTGTTTTTAAAGGTTATTGTCAACAAGAAGGTAATTATTATGATGAGACCTTCTCTCCTGTTGTAAGACTCGGAGTTGCTCATATTTTTCTTGCCTATGCAGCTCACAAGAACTCTGATGTTTACCAAATGGATGTCAATTGTCCGTTTCTGAATGTAGTTCTTGAAGAAACTATATATGTGGAACAACCACCTCAATTTGTGAATGAAAAGTTTCCTAATCATCGTTATATTCTCGATAAGTCACTTTACGATATAAAACAAGCTCCAAGGGATTGGTATGCAACATTAACCATTTTTTTTTGAAAAACTATAAATTTAAACATCGATCAATTGATCCTACATTTTTCACAAGAAAGTAAGTGATCATCTCATGCTTGTTCAAATTCATGTAGATGATATCATTTTTGGTTCTGCTGACCCTACTTTGTAAAAGGAATTTGAGGATTTGATGTGCAATAAGTTTGAGATGAGTATGATGGGTAAAATTAACTATTTCTTAGGGTTGAACATTCGCCAAAGAAAAGAAGGCATCTTTTATCAATCAATAGTCTTATACGAAAAATTTTCTTGAGAGATTTAGCATGACCAACTGCTCAGATGCAAAAGCACCTATGACATGTAGAACGAGATTAAGTCCTTCATTTGATAAACATGTTGTTGATTTAAAGAAATATCAAAGTAAGATAGGTTCTTTGTTATATTAACTGTAAGTCAACCTGATATCATGTTTTATGTGTGTGATTATGCCAGGTATCAAGAAAACCCAATGGAACCACATCTCACTGCTGTAAAGAATATTTTTCAGTATTTATATCGAACTCCTACGCTTGGAATTTAGTATCCTACGAATACTAGATTTTTCATTCAAGCCTATTCAAATGCTGATTTGGATGGTTGTTAACATGATAGAAAACGTACAACTGGTGGATTTCAATTCCTTGATGGAAAACTTGTGAGTTTGCAATCGAAGAAACAAACAAGTGTGTCGATATCTATTGTAGAGGCGGAGTATGTTGCTGTTATTGCATGCACTTCGCAAGTTTTGTGACTCTCGGAGTGAAATTTGCATTTTTCATAACACAGCTCAACATTCCAAGACAAAACATATTGCTCTTCGATACCACTTCACCAAAGATCATGTTGAAGATGGAAATATTGAAATTCATTTTGTTAATACCACAGATCAACATGTTGATATTTTTACCAAAAATCTTGATGAAAAATCATTTTAAGAATTTTTAACGAGTTGGGAGTGATGGAAGCATGTTATGTACCAAAGTGTAGTTGATGCTCATGACCTTGATATCGAAGTTCTTGTTTCTTGATGTAGACTTCGTACTCATTCAACTTCGCAAGTGTCACTGAATTGTTAAAAAGTTATTGTTCATGTTGAGAGCTTTATAGAATCATTCAAGAATGTTCGTTTACAATCAATTTTTTGGTAGAATTCTCATTTTATTCTTAAGTTTTTTTTACTACTGTTGAAAAATCAAAAATACCAAAAATATTTTCGTATTTTTATTTTTCTTTCAAAAATCTAAAATCACAAAAAGATTTTCTTTGTTTATGTCTTTTCTTGAAAATTACAAAAATATCAAAAATATTTCCTTTCTTTTCATTCTTTTCAAAAATCAAAAATACCAGAAATATTTTTGTTATTTTTGTCTTTTAACTCAAAAATGAAAAATCTCAAAAAAAAAATGTTGTGTGGAATTTTAATCGAACTCTGAAACTACTAAATTTGACGGAAATCATAACCATAATTTTTATTTAACCCTTGACATTCTGATTTTGAACAAACTTGGGATTATGGTTATTCGAAAATTGTCTCAATAATCAAATTTGTTGTCATCATAAGTTTGTGAGAGACTCATTGTCCATCTTCTTATCTTCTAATTCTTACACTTCGCGTACACTATGAATCATATCCCAAGACATCTCTAGTCAGAAACAACTAGAATGTAGGTGTGCCACAAACACTGTGTTCATGATCTTGAGGTCATTATCATCATGATTTTAGTGAAACCCACCAAACAATGCCTTTAAGGAATTGGCGATGAACAATATATAGTTCTAGTTGTCACTAAGGAATTAATGGAAGAAAAACTTATGGTTTCGCTCTGCCTTCACATAATGTTCAAAATCTCACTTTCAATCTTTTGCATGATCTTAGTGAAAGTGACCAATACCAAGTCATTTCTACCAAAGAAGATCCAGCCTTTTCTTTTCATGAAATGAGATTTTTGTTTGAACATTTTTCTTTATCTTTTGTCACTTTAAAATCTTATCCAAAAGTAATTGATATTGATCACGCTGATTAGTCAGGGATTTTCTTACATTTTTTTGCTCTTATGTTAAGTTGTAAACATGTTTGAAAATTTAGCCTACCTTTTTACAGTTGTGAAAAGAGGCCCTTCGATACTTCTCTATAAGTATTTGATTGTAATTCGCGGGAAACCACACAAGCACTTTGATATCTCTCTTGATGTTGAGGAATAGAATCTTTTCTCGGATCTTACTGCCTTTATATCATAGTATCTTTAATATCACAACTTATCCAAATATTTCTCATATTTGATTCTATATTTTTCTTTGGATACACTTTTACACTAGAATCCTCAAGGTTTCGAGTAGAACCAACTTGGATGAAGATTTCGCAAAGTCTAGTTTATGATTTCATTTACAATATCTATAAGTGGGTGAGACCCAACCTCGGCCTTGGTTACTATCGAAGTTTCTCATCCGTTTGATATAATTATGTTGGAAGTTCACAACTTGAGGAACATACGAAGTGACTAGTGTGTAGTAGCTAACAGTCTACTATTGCTTTCTCTTTGATTAACACAAATACTCATGACTTTAACACATGATGGATAGAGATGACGTTTCTTTAGTTTGTTACTTTACACATGGAGGCTTATTACTTTTGAACGGTTCAAATTCAAATTTTATGCTATTTATAAAAGGGATTTTGACGTTCCTATTCAGTTTCTTCTGGTCTTTGATTTATCTCAAGAACCCTAACCCTAAATCGTTCAGTTCTCTACAAAAATCTTTACTCAAACCATCATCATGTCTCACATCAACCAATTCAAGACAACAAGTGAAGAAAGCTTAGTTCCTTAGATGAAGATCCAGTCTATCAAAGTCTGCTTTAATCCTGATCATTCTGCTTACCATGAAGAATTGAAGATGCTCGATCAATTTTTGAATGACTCTATTCTTCATCATGCCTTAATTGCATCCTTTGCCATTCCTATAAAGTGGTTATCCTTGTCTTGTTCCACAACTATTTACAAAAAAGATCATGAACTCATTACGTTTCAGATAGAAATGAAAGGAAAGAAGAATCTAACGAAGAAGTAGTTATTTAGACCTTGAAGTTAGAGTCTGATGGTCTGTTTGAAACTCCAACGCCTGATCAAGTTCATACCATGTTGAATGAGATGGGGTATTATTCTTCATTATTCTTATCAGTGCTTTTCGAAAGTCCAATTTACTTTCCATGTGGTGTTTCTTCTTTGGCATATTTATTCGTTGTCTAACTGGAAGAAATTATGGATTAGATAGGGCAAAACTCTAGTTCTATTCCCTTTTAGCAGGATTGTATTATCATATGAAGGTGCATTACACTGCATTGCTTTAGGAAGAATTCACTGCATATGTTAGTCATGCAAAGAAAGCTACTGAGATTGTAAATGCGGGATTTTGGAGTTTGGTGTTTATTGAAGCTTATCAACAAGCAGGAATTCAAGTTGCAGAGGGAGAGGAAGTTGTCGTATTTTCTCATCTCCAGATTCCTAAAAGTTTGGCTAATGATCCTAAGGAGTTTCTTATTGTTGGAAGGATACCATATGCGCTGCTCGAGTTAGTTCCATTATCAAATCCTATTTTGATTAGCTATCGAGAAATGCTTGTTGATGTTCCTAAGGCTCATACACCTAAGAAGACAAATTCAAAGCAAGGGGTGTTGTGATTCAAGAACTATCTGGTGATGAGCAACCACAGAAGAAGCGTAAAGCTATTGGTGTATTAAAGACGATGACTAGTAATAAGCAAGTCACTAATCTAGTCAAGAAGAAGAAGAATAATGTCGAAGTTATTGTGCTTGGTACTCTGAATGATGATGAAGATACTGACATGGAAGATATGGATTTTTCGAAGGGATAATCTTTGCAATATCATTTTGATGCTAATGCAAATGATGTAGATCATTTGATTAATGGTGTATTTAGTCATGATACACCTCTAGTTTCACCACGAAAGATTACCAGTGTCGAATCTAATATGAATGAGATAAGTAATATGAATGTCACTGTGAACACATCTAATATGGACACAAACATCACAAATGATGAAATATCTTCATAATCTCTTCCTCAATCTACAACAACTGTCAACCCACTCGAGGTTCCGACTACCAATTTCATTCCGGAAGAGGTTAGGACTTCTGAATTCCCTAAGGACACATCTGATGTAGACTTAAATGTAAATATGGGTGACAAATCCAAAATAGATCTTCGGCAATTATTCTACCGTCTGACTCACCACTCAAAGTCTCATTGCATAAATTCATATATGATTCTCCAACTTATATTGGTATTCTATCTCAGCCAATTACCACTTTATTTTCCCCTCAATCTACTGATCATTCTCTTGATCAAGGAAAGGATAGTTCTCAGAATATGGAAGATGAGGAAGATGAAGGATTTGGTTTTAGTAAATTAAGTTTTGATCCTTAATAAGAAGATATTAAAGATGAAGCTCTAATGTCAGGGAAGCAATATAAAATCCTTAACTCAATAATGAACATGATTCTACTGTTCATCAATGATTTTATTGGGAATACTTCTTCATCAGTTAGCAATGAGGAAGTTGTGTCTTTTTTGAATTCCCATGACTCAGGTTAAAGGAATGGTGAATAGCACAGTTACTGATTTTTATGACAAACTCTATAGAACTACAAAATCTATTAAGTTTGATTTAACAGAAGTTTGCAATGTTGCGAGGGAGCGACATGAGATCATTGTGAAAAGTTTGTATGAATTCAAGAAGTTTGTTGAAATAAATATCAAGGAAGTTTATGAATTGCTTAGCACTGTAGTTAAGAAGAATGATGGCTTATTTCTTGGAGTTCAAAAGAACGTTGATTGTTTGTTGGTTGCTACTCGTACTTTGGTGGAAGATGTTCGCGCATTTAATGTTCGATATAAAGAAGCACTTGAGAAGAAGAAAGAGGATGATGACACTTTGTTCAAGGGTATTGATACTTCTATCAATACATTCCAGGAACGAATCTTGAATGTTGCAACTGATTCTAGATCTTTGTTATTTGATGTGCATGTCAACAAAAGTATATCTTTGATTGAAGCATGCTTTAAGTCCTAACTGGCACCCATTTTAGATTTAATACTTCACCTACCCACAAATGCTCTACATGCTACACAGGTGTCACAAGGGGGGGGGGGGGAAGGGGTGGTTCGTCGAAGATTGGATGTGGAGAAAAAGGAAAAGTGGTTGGGAGAGTCTTTTCTACGCAAATTCCTATTCCAATTTCCACAAAGCATGTACAAATGATGACAGCAACAAAATAAAATCTCAATGTCGAAGTTGATATGCCAAAGCTTCAATCAAAGAAAATTTTAACAATCAATGATGGAGGGAGCTCTTCGATAGTCAAGAATGTTGATACTTCAAATAAAGATAAGGGCAAAGTTCTTGAGCCAACAGAAGAAGAAAATAAAAGAATTGGAAGTTGAGAAACTGAGACAACTAAGCAGTTTCCTGAGACAAAGAGCAAGTGATCCACATGGTTAGAATAAGGTTAATGTAAAAAGGTGTGGAGTTACGAAACTATAGAGACTATAGCTTTTGGAAATGCATATGCCTTTAAGAAGTTGCCAAAGGATTAAGAATTAACGATTATAGGTCGGGAGCTAGCTGAATATTAATCAACCTTTTGATGAATCGTTTCTCATCTTACTCTTGTCGTGGGAGCCTCCCCTGGTCGGTTGTGTTAATCACGTTGTGTTTTATATGGTATACTTATTATATATAGTATATATATATATATATATATATATATATATATATATATATATATATGTGTGTGTGTGTGTGTGTGTGTGTATTTAGTGTAGCATAGCCAAGAATTTGGGCAGAGTAACACTAGGTACTTAGATTATCCAAAGATGTCTATAATAATGAGTTTTAGTGTTTCCTAGAAACAAGCCAGCATGACAACTAGGTATGATCTTATCTATCATAGAGGTTCAACATAACAAATAGGCATAATATTAGCTTAAGAGTTTGGGTAGAGTAACTACCAGCCTAATATTATCCTAATGATACGGACATAATTATCTAACTATAATTAGTTATAACTACGTAAAATTGTAATTTAGATATGTACCCCCTCGAAAGAGGTTAAAATGAGGTCGTGAACTCACCTGATAGTTATGAAACAGTTGATGCAGGAAGAAATCCATAAGCTAGGACTTCAAGAGACATTCGGGATAGTGGCACAAGAATTAAGATAGAGAGAGAATGGGTGAGAGGGGTGAGGTAAATTGGTATATCGATGCTTTCTATTTATAGTAGGTTTAGGGTGTGCGTCGGGCAAATGTATGTGAACCGTACGATCATGCCATGTGTCGTCTCCTCAATGTGCGAAATCATCTCGTATCTCGATGAAATCGTGTTTCAATGTGAAGTACACGCGTAGTGCGTGACGAGCTAATTAAACTTTCAAAAAATTGTAAATGTCACATACGAACTTTGTTTTCGACGACTCTTATATATTCGTATAGATTTCCTCATTCTCTACAACTTTTATTTTGGTCGTTTTAGCTAGTTTTGACATCTGTTTTTCAACATGTTTTTATTTTAGTTAAAAATAATATCTTCCTCATATGATCTATGTTTAAGCTTTCTTTTTTCCATAATCTTTACTTTATGTTGTACTATGTTTGTCTAGTTGGTGACTTTTTCCAAAAGTAGACCAATCTCCTTGTAGTTTTTAACATTGTAACTTTTTAAGTATGGTAGACATTTATTTCCTATAAATGTCATATCTCACTCATACTGTGTCAGATTCTTTCAAAATTTGTATTTTTGGAATGATGGTAGCATGTAGAATCTAAATATGTTAATCTGCTCGCAAAGTGACACGAATTTTTGCGTACTTATTTTTTAGCCTATGGTTTCGATGTTAATAAGAGTGATGTTTAAACTTTTTTTGTTTATAAGTATGTTTTATCGTTCAACTAACGACGGCGATTGTGGGCGTATTTCTTAGGTTGTCACATCCTCCCCCTTTTTATGGAAATTTCGTCCCCGGAATTCAACTTGTCATGCCTGGCTCGCATGCACTTTTGGGAGATTTTATGTGAATTTGGATTTCTATCTTGTGTAATTATATCGTACTTTATATATGTAATTACTTAGTGTTTGTTTAGTGTAATAATCAAGTACTATGATTTAGTTTTATAGAGAGTAATCGAATCCCTTGGGTTCACCTCCAAAGTAAAGTTTAGAACCAAATTGATTTTCGGTTGAGAGTTTAGAGAGTGTGTCATCAAGTAAGCACTTTACGATACGTAGTGGTAGTGACATCAGTCAAGTACTTACTGGAACATAGAGTGATAGTGGCATCAATCAAGTACTTACTGGAACGTAGTGTGGTAGTGACATTAGTCAAGTACTTACTGGAACATAGAGTGATAGTGGCATCAGTCAAGTACTTAGTGGTACATAGAGTAGTAGTGACATCAGTCAAGTACTTACTGGAACATAGAGTGATAGTGGCATCAATCAAGTACTTAATGGAACGTAGTGTGGGAGTGACATCAATCAAGTACTTACTAGAATATAGAGTCAAAAGATATCGAGTCCTTCTGATATCTTGAAATGTTTTCGAAGCAATTCATTCGAGAATTACCGAGAGATTCCTAGTGTTACTACAAGTCCTACTTAATGTTATCTAATAATCTAGAGATCACTTTTACATGTTGCAAGAAATAAACAGTTTTTCGACCATGTGATTTCTCTTTACTACGATTGGACTCAGACGAGTGTTGTGCGTTAAAGCTAGACCACATTTTCTAAAACTATCTAATTCTATAATCATGCAACCTATGCATCCTCTAAATTATTAACAACATGTATTTCTTAGCTTTTATCGGTTTTGAGTTTTAGCATGCGTTTAGAACTAGTGTTCACAAAACTATATCATCGTTTTAGCTTTTGGGAATTTGTACCTAGAGTGTAGCCTTGGAGAGGAGTATTCTTTTCTTTTAGGTTTGTTTTTGCAATGAGGTTGGGGTTTGTTTTGATTTCTGTCAGGTGTTTTTTTGATTAATGAGGGGTAGTGAAGTAGCTGGAAGTGTATTCCTACTTCTATTTTGTTTTACATGAAGAAGAAATCCATTCCTACTTTGTTTCACACTAAAGGAAAATCCACTCTTATTTTGTTTCACACTAAGAGGAAATGCATTCCTATTTTGCTTCAAACTAAGAGGAAATCCATTCCTATTTTGTTTTAAACTAAGAGGAATTCCATTCATATTTTTTTACACTAAGAGGAAACCTAAAATTTATATTGATCCATTATGCAAAGGTTTTCTTGAACCTATACCTTTTCGTTTCGCGATCTCGATGTTTCTATCTTCGAAGTGCTTACGTGTTTTGCTTCGACTTGTAGTTCCTTGGTTTCTTTTCTAAACCGCTTTGTGCTAAATGTATTGATTCTTCTTAATCCTAATAAGTGTCTGTGCCTTTGGGGTTTTATCCTTTTGTGTGTCTTTTTTCCTTAACTTTCTATTATAGTCGAGTGATTATCGTTTATACTTATACTAGACATGACATGTGTCTATATTTCTAGGTTACTACTGTGGGTAGAATCCTACCCTTATCCGGTCATGCTTACTTTGCTGAAGGGTGCAATATTTGTCCCTAAGATTCAAATCTTAGTATTCTACTAGCTGTGTGATATGCTATAGTTGATAATATGAATCTAACTCTTTCCTGACACTATTGTGAGTTTGTCAGACAACTTCTATTTCCTTTGCTTAAGGTTTAAGCTAGTTGCTCCTTTGTCCTTGTGGACGGACTCTGATTGGTTGCTAATGAATCTCTAGTAGATATTTCTTTTTTTTTTACTTTGCTAAGGATGTTTTTTCCAAACACTCTGATGTTGGGTTTAACTTTTTGTGCTTGTATTTGAATTTGTTAGCAACATGTCTGATCATCGCTTCTCAAGTAGGGTTGTTCATTTGTTCTGTTGTTGGTTTATGCCCCTTTTGGTGCATCTAGAGCTCATTATTAAATTTGAGGGATGAGTATTCTAGGTAAATTTCTTGGGTTTTCGGATTGGAAAGGGTTGGACTAATTACCTCAAAATAAAATAAAATAAAAATTAAGTTTTTGATTTACGCGTTGGGCATGCAGGTACACCGATCATGCCACATGTCGTCTCCTCAGTGTGACACATCATCCAGTATCTCGATGAAATCGTGTGTCAGTGCGTGCGGTGAACTGCGTGCAAGCGCGCGTGACAAGATAATTAAACTTTGAAAATTTGTAACTCTCGCATATGAACTCCATTTTTGACGACTCTTATATATGTTGGGATTTATGTACTATAACACTCCTATGGTGCACATACAACCCTAATAGCTTAGGATCTAATTTTTCTTTATTTATACATGCAACAAAAATTATCCAAAGGATAAAGCCTACAACTAGCATACAATTTGACATATGAATCATAAAAGTAAGTTAGAAGAATACCTCTTAATTGTAGCTTGTAGATATTGGTCTTTCAAGATCCTAGCACATCAAGTGTGATCCCTCAAATGTCTTACAACAAACCAAGAACAAGAGGAGGAACTTGAGAGAGACGTTTGGAGACACAAAAATATTCTAGGGCTTCTAGAAACACATAGTGCCCGATTTTTGGCTTTAAAGGAATACATATATAGTGTAAAATTCCAAGAGTCATAAGCAAACCCTAATTCTTACACTTAGGCTTATGGACCATAACTTATATGGACTAATACTTCATGGAGTTTCATATAAGCTTTGTCCATCATGGATCAATAGCCCAAACCACATGTATCACTGATTTACAGAATCAGTCCCCATCAATTTAATTAGTCTCTTTTGATCACTAAATTAATTCCAAATTAATTCTTGATCAATACTAATTAAATAATATGATTTCTCAATTAATATATTATACTTATAATATACTAATAAATCACAAGAACCTCTTTCTCAAATATCCATCCTATCAAATTGTTCCAGAGAGTTGCAACCCAAATGGACCATGTTTGTATCGGGTCAAGTACATACTAATTATAGTTACATGATTAGATATCTAATCCAACAATATATTCGTGTAAATTTTTTCATTCTCTACAACTTTCCTTTTGGTCAGTTTGGCTTTTTTGGCTTCCATTTTTCAATGTGTTTTTATTATTGTTAAAAATCATATTTTCCTTATATGATCTTTGTTGTAAGCGATCTTTGTTCCATAATCCCTACTTTACGTGGTACTATGTTTGTCTAGTTGGTGACTTTTCCCAAAAGTCGACCAATCTCCTTGTAGTTTTTGACGTTTTAACTTTGTAAGTACGAAAAACATTTATTTCCTGTAAATGTCATATCTCTCTTATACTTTCTCACATTCTTGCGAAATTTATATTTCTAGAATTGCGGTAGCGTGTACAATCTAAATATGTTAACCTGCTCGCAAAGTGACGCGGCTATTTGCACACTTATTTTTGAGCCTATCGTTCTGATTATAATAAGAGTGATGTTTGAAATTTCTGGTTTTTCTAAGTTTGTTTTATCGTTTGACTATCAACGGTGGTTGGGGGCGTATTGCTTGGGTTTTAACAGGAAGTATTTCTTTTACACGCATGTGAAGGACATGTATTCAACTACAAACTAGACCAAAATTTTGTTTATAATTTCTAAGTTCAAAAGGAAATCTAATGTTGATAAACATGAGATTCGCAAATATTTTGTCACACCTTCTTCAGCCGATGACGGAAACGTCGAGTGATGAAGGTACATGGATTACCCTAAGCAATCCATAACTTTCTAATAAACGATATATATATATATATATATATATATATATATATATATATCTTCGAGCTAAAAATCCTTCCTTGACTTGATCTTTACTCCATCCTAGGAATACATGCGATTTTTGAAAACGTCAACTTGATGTTGGTGAGTTCACGGGTTTTGAGATAAATGTATAATTAACTCTTTTGAAAACTTTCTAGAAATTTTTTGATTTTTAAAACCCGATTTTCTATGTTTTATTATATCAACTCTTGAATTATTATCTTTTTAGGACATTCTGCTAATCCTATGTTATTATTTCTACCGGATGGTTTACAATTCCTAATTTACTATCTTTGTAGGATATTTACCGATCCTATCTTATTATCTTTTAGTATATTTTACTAATCTTAATTTACTATCTTTTAGGATTTTTTACTAATCCTAACGTATTTTATCTACCATTCTAAGGCGTCCCTATTGGTAGTCGTATCTCTAAGGTGGTTGTAATATATTACCATGAGCCCCCATAATCAATGTCTTTTGATTAGTGATTAACCCGCCACGACGCTTCATTGGGCGTCGAATAGTGATTAATAAAAAAGTTATCCTAATAGGATTGTAGCCAGCAATCACAGGTGGGGGCGTTAATCCCCATATAGATCTATACATATCTTCCTAGCTCTCGCAAGATTAACGATTACAGGTATCGGGTAGCCGAATTTAATCAGGTTTAGGATGAATATTAATAGCTCACTAACGCATTAACCTGAGGTATTTTATCTTTTATATTTTATCTTTTATCTTTCTTATTGATTTCTTATAACTATTATAATATAAACCCCTTTCATTTTAGATTTGATAATTATATCTTTTAGTTCTCATAATTATTTTGTATATATATGTATACATTTTAGTTTACAATACATATATATACCCTAATTTTGGTAAATTTGATAACAAGATGTTTGGGCAAAGTAATGACTAGGTACACTCCATATCCCTATATTTGACAAACATTACTTCTAGGTACGCTGTTATCCTCGTGATTTGGCTATTATAACATCTAGGTATTATCTCTTCCTATACTATCGGGTATCATTGTAATATCCCGAATTTCAGGTGCGTCTCTTAAAGCCTTCTCTTTTTCCAAGATTGTCAAGTTAAGCCCTTAAGTGATGTATTAAGGCAAATGAGTACGTTGGGCGTACTGAAGAGTACGATGCGCGTACTCATGCTCTTAAGTTGGACGCGGACTCACCTAGGTATGTTGGGCGTACCTAGGGTTATGCTGGGCGTAGCGGGTCCAGATGCAAACCCTAATTTGTGGCTTGTGCACTATAAAAGGAATGCTAAGACCTTGTCCTCAGCCACCATTTCAGAGAGTGAAACCTTAAGAGAGCATTTCCATCATCCTAAAGCTTGTGTGTGAGTGTTTTGAGATAAAATTTCCTTTGTGTGTTAGTGAAGAAGAAGGAGGGGTGCTTGTGGAGGCTAAGGTTTGGATTTCAAGCTTGGATCTGAGTTCTTCTGAGGGAAGAGCTTCACTTAGAGGTAAAAAGCTCAGAACTTTCCTCTTTATTTTGGCTTGGTGTTTTATGGCCCATTTCTAGGGTTTAAGTCCCAAAGGTGGAGACTTTATGAGCAAAAGGGGCTCCATGGACCTAGATCTGTCCCTTTTCAGTGTTATGTGTGTTGTTGATCGATAAAAATCCCATCTTGGTCGTCATTATGAAGTCATGCTTGAGTTATGGGCTTTAAAGTGCTGGAAGTGGAATGATTTGGCTGTTGGTGACTCTCATAGCCATGCAAAGGCTTAAAGTTACCAACTTTATGGATTAAGAGTCTTAGGGGTAGTCGGATCTGGGACTTGGACGTGTGTCTTAACTGTTTAAGACCCCAAAAGCAAAGGAGCATGAAACTGGGATTTACGCGGGGCGTAATCCCAATATGCGCAGCGTAGGGGGTCGCGTTCCCCAATTCTGTGAGGTTGTCGAGTACGCCCAGCGTACAGGTTTGGTACCCGCAGCGTAACCCGGAGAGTTGACTTTTGTTGACTTTTAGGGTTTGGTCAATGTTTGGGTCTTTGAGCCATGAGAGGGGTAAAATGGTCTTTTACCCTTCTGAGAGTGCTAAGAGAGGGATTTAGTCTAGCCTTGAGAGTTGAATTAATTAGAGTACTTATTCCATGTGATTAGGCGGAGGCTAGACCAGATTTTTACCGAGTTCGAGATTTACCGAGTTACCCGATGGGAGTCTTCTCGCTATACTTTACCTAGAGTGGTAATTAGAGTTATATGACAGAGTATCTTGTATGCTATTTATGTGATTGTGATACACTGCATTATTTCTATGTGATTCATGTCGTGTATTTTCCATAGTTTACAAAGTTAGAACCGGAAGGTTCACAGAGTTAGGACCAAAGGGTCCACAGAGTTAGGACCAGAGGGTACACATAGTTATAGCCTTGAGTGGATAATATGTGTTGTATGTGGTATTTTGGGGAAACTCACTAAGCCTTTGTGCTTAAAGTGTTTATGTAATGTGTTTCAGGTACTAGTGCGGATCGCGGGAAGGCGTCGGCATGATCATTACACACTATTGGAGTTTCATACATTTGATCTTGAGATGTGGTTTTATGGATTTGTTATGTGATACATTGAGAATTGAGAAACTTTATGAATGAAATTACATTTTTAAAATGTGAAAAATTGTTTTGAAATTTACGTTGTTACAAGTTGGTATCTAAGCCTTGGTTTGAGGGATTCAGGTGCACCTTCGGGCGTATCTAAACTCAAACTGAGGATTTGAGAGATTTTCAAAATAAAACCAGAAAATTTTTCTAAAAGAGTAAAAGGTTTTGAAAAGAGCAGAGCAGAGCAGTGTGTACGATCAGCCAGCACTCGAACGGTGATTTCCCAAAATACCCTAATATTATGTGTTATGATATGATATGTTGTGCATGTTAGAGTAGAATAGGGATTCTTATTAGGACTAGAGTGACCTGATTTGTGATGCCTTAGCCTAGGGATTTTTCTGCTAGGAGACGCTTGAGAATGAATAGGTAGCAGTGAGGAGCTTATGAGAGATCTGCTAGGGAGTAACTTATGCATATTGAGAGTAGAGTACTCGGGATTTGGGATCCTAGGAGGAGGACTTGGGGTAAATACTGATGCGGTGTGGACGGTACTATTGGGCCCGTACTACTAAAGACACCAGATCAGTGTGCAGCCAAGTAAAAATCCTTAGGGTACAAGGGATCAAGTAGGAATGTGATATCAAGTGTGTGCATACTCGAGCGAGTCTCTGATATTTTGTGTTGTATTTCAGAGACATCATGGTTGGGACACACCACAGACCTGAGACCAACAAAGTGAGTGATGAGGAGCTCCGCCAGATGATCAACGAGGAGGTGGCTGCGGCGATCCGCGCAGAGACACCAGATATGTTTGGGTCTATTAAGACCACCCTGATTGAGACTTTCAACGAGAGATACGCAGCGGTTACTGAGACTGCAGCTGCTGCGGCCACTGCAGTTGTTGCTGCTGCTAGACCTTAGGGTGGCGATTCGTTGCTGTTCCGGGAGTTCAGCAACACGAAGCCACCAGAGTTTGATGGGACACAGGATCCAATTGCTACGATGAGATGGGTTTCTGACATCGAGGGATGCTTCTATACGTGTTCTTGTTCGGAGCATCTGAGAGTTCGGTTCGCGCTGAACCAGCTTCGCTTGGGAGCGAAAGACTGGTGGAAGTTTGTGACAGTGCAATATTCTTCTGCAGAGCTTGTCGCGGTGACCTAGGAGAGGTTCACCGCTATGTTTCGTGATAAGTACATTCCCCCTGTGGAAAGGGAACGTTTGTCCCAGGAGTTCTTGACCCTCAAGTAGGGTACCGAGTATGTTACAATGATCACCAGGATGTTCCATGAGAGGGCGATGTTCTGCCCTGAGCACGTGTCTTCCGAGCAGGCACACATGAGTCGGTATTTGAGCATTTTGAGGAGAGACATCCGCGAGTTCGTGGCGAACTCGTCATACCGGAAATTTGTCGAGCTTTTGGAAAATGCCCGGAAGAGGGAGATTGAGCTCGAGACTTAGGCCAGGGAGGAGGCGGAGTCTCTGGGGAGGGATCGGCGGCCGGAACAGTCCCAGCCGGCAGCCAAGCGGGCCAAGCCTGCCGATTCGAGATCAGGGAACCAGATGGGCCGTACTTGTGGCAAGTGCGGCAAGATTCATGAGGGGATTTGCAGAGCAGGGTCTTGCTACAAGTGTGGCAAGGAGGGCACATGGCCAAGGATTGCCCCAATGGGTTTGCAATCTGTTTTCACTGCAACCAGACCGAACACCAGAAGGCCGAGTGTCCGCAGTTGCGGGGGTCAGCAGAAGGACCATCATAGGGATATGCCCCTATTATTGTATGAGCTACAGAGAGTCGGTCGGTGAAGGCCGAGGCTCCAAAGGCTCGCGGGAGTGCCTTCCAGTTGACAGCGGAGGAGGTCCGCGCAGCGCCCGATGTTGTGGTTGGTATGTATTCTTTCATCTATTTATTTTGAGTTTGAGGTATTATGCTTATATTATGATATGCGTAGGTACATTTCTTGTGAGTTTTGTACCTGCTTTGGTGTTATTTGACTCAGGTGCAAGTCGGTCTTTTGTGTCGTTAGCCTTTAGTCAGCACATCAGTATCTGTCGGGAGGCATTGAGTCAGCCTTTGCGAGTTTCCATAGCTGATGAGAGAGCGGTGTATGCCACTGATGTGATTTGAGGATATGTACTCAAGATCTTCGGAGTTGAGTTTCCGATTGATTTGGTCCCGATTGCGATGGGAAATGTCTGTGTCATCATGGGCATGGACTGGTTGAGCAGGTTTGGAGCGGTTATCGACTGCGAGGGACAGCTGGTGACCATACGAGACCCTAGTGGGGGAGTTCTTATGGTTAATGGCGAGGGTACCCGTTCTGGGTCAGCATTTTGTTCGGCCGCTAGAGCGAGGCAGAGCCTACAGCAGGGCTGTAGTGGGTTTGTGGCTTATGTGGTGGATACGAGAGTAAATGCAGAGAGGTCGAGGTTGGTCGATGAGGTTCCGATAGTGCGTGAGTTCCCGGACGTTTTCCCCGAGGAGTTGCCGGGAGTGCCTCCCAAGAGGTAGGTTGAGTTCCGTATCGATTTGGTTTCGGGGCCAGCGCCTTATCGCCTTGCGCCACCAGAGATGCATGAGTTAACCTCACAGCTGCAGGAGCTGCTAGGGAAGGGGTTTATTCGGCCGAGTAGCTCGCCGTGGGGAGTGTCGATCCTTTTTTTCAAGAAAAAGGACGGTTCACACCAGATGTGCATAGATTACCAGGATTTGAACAAGCTAACGATCAATAACCGTTGCCCCTAACCGAGGATCAACAATTTGTTCGATCAGTTGCAGGGAGCGTCTTGCTTCTCCAAGATTGATCTGAGGTCTGGATACCATCAGATGAGAGTGCATGATGAGGATATCCAGAAGATAGCGTTCAGGACTTGTTATGGGCATTACGAGTTCGTGGTGATGCCTTTCAGTCTCACCAATGTACCGGCGTCATTCATGGATCTCATGAACAGGGTGTGCAGGCCGATGTTGGATCGTTCGGTTATCGTGTTCATTGATGATATATTGGTGTATTCGAGATCCAGAGAGCATCATGAGGAGCACTTGAGGGAGATCCTCGGAGTTCTGAGATCGGAGAGGCTTTACGCCAAATTCTCCAAGTGCGATTTCTGTTTATGAGAGGTCCAGTTCCTAGGACACCTCGTCAACTAGAGTGGGATATTGGTCGAGCTGGCCAAGATTGAGGCGGTGATGAGTTGGGAGGTGCCAAGATATTCTTTAAAGATTAGGAGTTTTCTAAGGTTGGCCGATTATTATCAGATATTTATCAAGGATTTCTCCAGGATTGTTGTTCCTCTCACCAGGTTGACCCGAAAGGGCGTGGCTTTCAGTTGGGGCCCGGAGCAGCAGGCCTCATTCGAGACACTTCCCTAGAGATTATGCGAAGCCCCAGTGTTTGCCCTTCTGGAGGGGATGGAGGATTTTGTGGTATATTGTGATGCGTCGATATCGGGATTGGGTGCGGTGCTGATGCAGAGAGGGCATGTGATAGCATACGCATCGAGGCAGCTGAAGCCCCATGAGACGAGGTATCCTACTCACGATCTGGAGTTGGGGGCTGTGGTGTTCGCCCTCAAGATCTAGCGTCACTATTTGTATGGGGTTCGGTGTACCATATACACGGACCACAAGAGCTTGAAGTATCTGATGGATCAGCCCAAACTGAACATGTGCCAGAGGAGATGGTTGGATGTGGTAAAGGATTATGAGTGCGAGATCCAGTACCACCCGGGCAAGGCTAACGTTGTAGTTGATGCCTTGAGTCGTAGGGCGGAGAGTGCCCCGATACAGGATGTTTGTATGAGGTTAACAGTGATGAATCTGGTGTTGGACAACATTCGAGAGGCCCAGGCAGAGGCCATGAGACTGGAGAACCGCAAGAGAGAACGGGTGATCGGGCAAGTATTTGAGTTCATTGTCGAGGGTTTATGACCTTCTAGGGTCGGATTTGGGTGCCATTTGAGGGCATGGCACGCACCATTTTGATGGAGGAGGCGCACAGATCAAGGTTTTCGATCCATCTCGGGGCCACGAATATGTATTTGGACCTGAAGAGAGACTATTGATGGCCCTGTATGAAGAGGGATGTGGCGTGGTTTGTAGAGAGGTGCTTGACCTGTCGCAGGGTTAAGACCGAGAACCAGCGGCTGCATCGCAAGCTGCATCCATTTGAGATGCCCCAGTGGAAGTGGGAACAAATTTCCATGGATTTTATCACCAAATTGCCGAGGACTGCGAGAGGTGTCGATGCAATTTGGGTGATCGTTGATCGGCTGACGAAGAGCGCTCATTTTCTTGCTATCAGTGAGAGCTCTTCTGAGGAGAGGCTGGCAGAGTTGTAGTAAGAGAGGTGGTATTGCGGCATGGAGTACCGATCTTGATCGTGTCGGACCGAGATGTGCGTTTCACTTCTAGGTTCTGGAAGAAATTCCATGAGAAGTTGGGTATGAGGCTGCATTTCAGTACTGCATACCACCCACAGACGGACGTTCAGAGCGAGCGGATGATTCAGACGCTCGAAGATATGGTTAGGGCATGCGTGTTGGACTTCGGAGGAAGTTGGGACACATATCTGCCATTGGTTGAGTTTTCTTATAACAATAGCCACCATTCGAGTAAAGGTATGCCTCCATTCGAGTTGTTGTATGGGAGGAGGTGTCAGACTCCCATCTGTTGGGGAGAGTTCGGACAGCGAGTGTTGGGCAGCACTGAGTTAGTGCTTCAGACGACAGAGCAGATACAGTAGGTCAGGCAGAGGTTGTTGACAACTCAGAGTCGCGAGAAGAGTTATGCGGATAGGCGACGTTCCGAGCTTGAGTTCTAGGTGGGAGACTTCGTACTCTTGAAGGTATCTCCTTGGAAAGGAGTGATCCGATTCAGGAAGAGGAGCAAGCTGGGGCCCCGGTACATTGGTCCATTCAGGGTGACCGTGAGGGTGGGCAGGGTAGCATATCGTTTGGAGCTACTTGAGGAGTTGAATCAGATTCATGATACCTTCCACATGTCTCAGCTGAGGAAGTGTATAGCTGACGAGTCGCCAGTGGTGCCATTGGAGGATATCCAGGTGGATGCGAGTCTGAATTATGTTAAGAGACCGATCGCGATCTTGGACCAGAAGATCAAGGTCTGAGGAACAAAGAGGTGCCTTTGGTTCAGGTCCAGTGGCAACATCGGAGAGGGTCCGAGCTGACTTGGGAACCGGAGTCAGAGATGCGGGAGTAACATCCGGAGTTGTTTGCGGCATGAGACTTCGAGGGCGATGTCTGGTTCTAGTGGGGGAGAATTGTAACATCCTGAATTTCAGGTGCGTCTCTTAAACCCTTCTCTTTTTCCAAGATTGTCAAGTTAAGCCCTTATTAATGCAAATGAGTATGTTGGGCGTACTGAAGAGTATGTTGTGCGTACTCATGCGCTTAAGTTGGATGTGGACTCGACTAGGTACGCTGGGAGTACCCAGGGTTACGCTGGGCGTAGCGGGTCCAAATGCAAACCATAATAGGTGGCTTGTGCACTATAAAAGGAATGCTAAGGCCTTGTCCTCAGCCACCATTTCAGAGAGTGAAACCCTAAGAGAGCATTTCCTTCGTCCTAAAGCTTGTGTGTGAGTGTTTTGAGCTAAAATTGCCTTTGTGTGTTAGTGAAGAAGAAGGAGGGGTGCTTGTGGAGGCTAAGGTTTGGAGTTCAAGCTTGGATCTGAGTTCTTCTGAGGGAGGAGCTTCACTTAGAGGTAAAAAGCTCAGAACTTTCCTCTTTATTTTGGTTTGGTGTTTTATGGTCCATTTCTAGGGTTTAAGTCCCAAAGGTGGAGACTTTATGAGCAAAAAGGGCTCCATGGACCTAGATCTGTCCCATTTCAGTGTTATGTGTGATGTTGATCCATAAAAATCCCATCTTGGTCATCATTATGAAGTCATGCTTGAGTTATGGGCTTTAAAGTGTTAGAAGTGGAATGATTTGGCTGTTGGTGACTCTCATAGCCATGCAAAGGCTTAAAGTCACCAACTTTATGGATTAAGACGCCTAGGGGTAGTCAGATCTGGGACTTGGACGTGTTTCTTAACCGTTTAAGACCCCAAAAGCAAAGGAGCATGAAACTAGGATTTACGCGGGGCGTAATCCCAGTACGCGCAGCGTAGGGGGTCGCATTCCCCGATTCTGTGAGGTTGCCGGGTACGCCCAGCGTACAGGTTTGGTACGCACAGCGTAACCCGGAGAGTTGAATTTTGTTGACTTTTAGGGTTTGGTTAATGTTTGGGTCTTTGAGCCATGAGAGGGGTAAAATGGTCTTTTACCCTTCTGAGAGTGCTAAGAGAGGGATTTAGTCTAGCCTTGAGAGTTGAGTTGATTAGAGTACTTATTCCATGTGATTAGGCGAAGGCTAGACCAGATTTTTACTAAGTTCGAGATTTACCGAGTTACCCAAGGTGAGTCTTATCGCTATACTTTACCTAGAGTGGTAATTAGAGTTATATGACAGAGTATCTTGTATGCTATTTATGTGATTGTGATACACTACATTTATTTCTATGTGATTCATGTCGTGTATGTTCCAGAGTTTACAGAGTTAGAACCGGAAGGTTCACAGAGTTAGGACTACAGGGTCCACAATATGTTATAGCCTAGAGTGGCTAATATGTGTTATATGTGGTATTTTGGGGAAATTCTCTAAGCCTTTGTGCTTACAGTGTTTGTGTTATGTGTTTCAGGTACCAGTAAGGATCGCGGGAAAGCGTCGGCATGATCAGTAACACTATTGGAGTTTCATACATTTGATCTTGGGATATGATTTTACGGATTTTTTATGTGATACATTGAGAATTGAGAATCTTTATGAATGAAATTACATTTTTAAAAAGAGAAATTTTTTTTTGAAATTTACGTTGTTACAATCATGGCTCTTAGGCATAATATTGTATCTTACAACTAGGCATAGTATCTATAGCTACATTATCCTAAGGTTTTAAGCTTTATAAAACGATTGATATAAATATATTTTGATATAACAATTTGATAAGCATGTATTTCCCCCCCCCCCCTCCCCCCCCCCCCCCCAAATAAAACATTTAAAATAGTGAAATTGGGCCCGTGAACTCACTCTATTAACGTAATCGGAAGCATTTGACGCTTCGCGCCATTGGGGGTACATCCAAAAAAGCTTGAGAGATAAAGAGAGAGTTTTGGGTATGAGAAAATCAGAAAATGAGCACCTCTATTTATAGTGGTTGAGCACACGACGCACTTCATGTGCAATGTGCACTTGATTTGTGGCTCTGTCCAGAGTTTGCCACGTGTCATACTTCTGATGGTCCACGTCTCCTAATCTTGACGAATCTGGGTGTCAGATGTGGGCATTGAGCATGGCGTACACTTGACGTGCACCTTTAAATATTTTATAAAAATTTCATATATTCCTTATATGAATCTTGTTTCTTATCATCTTTATATATTTGTGTAGCTCTCTACTAGTGCTACAGCTTTCCTTAAGGTTGTGTTGCCAAATTTTATTTTTTATTTTTCTAAAATTCTTATCTCCTTTATACGAACTCTGTTTTTGACCTTTTTTCCTTTTAAAGTCCTTATCTCTCAAGGAACTACAATTTTCCTTGTTGTGACATTAGCCGAAACTCATTTGATTTCTTTGTGTCATTTTGACGTTAATAGCGTTATTAACGTGGTTGATTTTTATCTTTTATAAAATCATAATTTCTCCAATCGGAGTCAGAGTTTTACAATGATTATATCCTTATGATCACTTTGTTGTGTAATTTCCGAATACACTAACCATTATTAAAAAGTGGTATAACTCTTTGGTCACTCATTTTAACCCTATTATTACTATCTATTGGTCATATTTTTCCTATAATATGAAAGCTCTATTATTATCATTAGTTGATGCTAATCTCTAGTGACGATTGGTGATGGGAATTTCCCAGTTATCATATGTTTTGTAGTATTTGGAAATAAGGAAGACGTTAATGGAAGTTATGAATACATTACCATCTGTTTGAAGGCTTGAATACTCTTCGTAAAGGGGGAGACTGTAGAGCTCATAAGTTGCAAAGATATTCATATGCGAAGTCTTGATTTGTCATGTAATAGGGTAGTGTAGTTGTCTATATCGAAGTTTACGTAAATTCGATATATCTATGTATTTCTAGGAGAATTTGTATTGTGTACTTAGTGTCGAAGTCTCCTAGTACATTTTGTATCTCTTGATCGTACTAAAATAGTATTGTAGCATAGGTTACTTGGATGCTTTTGACACTTTACGCATTCACTTGTAACCGTGTTTTCCTTCCAGATAATATGAGTTGAACCAGATTTATTTACTTCGTGTTGTCATATTTATGTATGAAATCGATACTTGATTGAATTATTGACTCTTCAAGTACTAACATTCGCAAGAGTGTGTGGCAACTAAAAGAAGTAAGGGGACTAATACATAGAGAAGAAATTTTAATCATGAATACCGAGCCCTTGCTTTTGTTCATAGGATCAAAAGACAATCATTTTTCCAATGTTTAAGTTTATGGTTTATGATTACAATTTTTTATACAAAATTCATAAGATTGTTATGAAGTGATTAAATGTAGAACATTTTGTATGTTTTATTTAAAAGAAAAGGTCATGAAATATGTGAATTTGGTATAGGAACAATGGGTTAAAACCAAATTTGAATATTTGAATATGGTGTACTAATGTGGAATCATCTTCTTGAATAAGAATTTTATTACCAAAAGATCCTGTTAGATAGGATTTTGAAATTCATTTGACTACTAGTCTTATCATAAATGCAAGACATATTTGTCCAAATAGATGAATATCTAAAGGAATTGGTCTAACCAATTGTGTATTCAGATTTGACCACAAAATGTATCAATTCAAATACATCGAAAATTTTGGATGAAATATACTTGTGAAATCATAATTTTGTTGATATGAACAAGAACCGCATTACCAAAAATACAGTTGGATACGATTTTGGAAAGCGTTCAACCTCAAGTCTTGTGATTAATGCAAATGTTTTTTATCAAGATATATGATATTTACATCACCAAGTGACGTGAATATCTATTGGAATGACTAATTGCGTATGAATGTGAGTCTAGAACCTTTTATGTGTCTAGAGCTCTTGAAAATCGAAATTAAGAATGAACTAGGAAAGGGGATGGGATATTCAAACCCTATTGGGGTTGTGAGAATCTTAGTCTAAACCAAATCAATCATCTAATAAATTACTAAATGTTTCATATGTTGTATCCACCCAAAACACTATCGCACAGAGTGTAGTTGGATAGAGAAACAAATCATTGATTTATTACTCGATGAGTCGTACTATGCTTACCAACAGCTAATGGATTATACCATGAACATGTGTTACAAAAGTACTTAGTGTTGAACAAACAAAAAGGATTTATGAGACACTCTGATAAATGTGAAGTAAGGGTTCATCTTTCTATAGCACATTCGGAAGTCTACGATTATGAGGTTTATACTCGTCATAAAGCGCTCGACAATCTAAAACCTAGAATGTGAGATGTGTTATCTCATTGGACATCCCAATAAGAATTGTTAGGTAACTGTTTTACAAACCCTTTTGAGAACAAATGTGTGTTGC
Organism: Lactuca sativa; assembly: GCF_002870075.4. Taxonomy (NCBI): domain Eukaryota; kingdom Viridiplantae; phylum Streptophyta; class Magnoliopsida; order Asterales; family Asteraceae; genus Lactuca; species Lactuca sativa. The sequence goes on along the minus strand of NC_056625.2, from coordinate 18,341,637 downwards.
TCGAAAGGTGGTCCTTCATGAGAGGGAGCTAATATCTAAAAGAGTTAGTGGGAGTCATGCTGATCGTGAAAAGGTTCAAGAGTCAATCAACGAAGAACCTAAGGTTGGTCTTAGCTTTCAATTCAAATTTGAAAAAGGATATTATGGAAACTAATATACCTCCAAATATTCCTAAATAAGACTTGATAGAGGATGCCATAAACATAGTCATATAGAATCTATGTTACTAAGGAAAATGAGTCATTGGAAGACTGTAATCAGAGTAAGCCAACAATCAGAAGCTTTTGTAGGCCCAAAAAGGTTGCACAATGGAAGAATGACATGAAGAGCGAGATTCAATCCATGTAGGTTTGAAACTTAGTTGATCGATCACTTCTCCTTTATTGTGAAAACGTGAGTGGATCTTCAAAAGGTAATAAATATGGATGTAAACAGACACATATCCAAACCAAGATAGGTTTTGAAGAATGTATAAGCTTATAAAGTTTGTTTATGAACTAAGACAAGAATCTCGCATAATGGAATCCTTGTTTTAATGACAGAGTTCAAGGAGTTTTGATTCTGAGAAACGAAGGTAGACCGTGAGTATGTTAAAGCTAATAGGAGTAACTAAGAAACAAAGATGAGTTTTATATATATATATATATATATATATATATATATATATATATATATATATATATATATATATATATATATATATATTAATTATATACTTATACTTATAAAGGAAGCATTTTTTCTTTCACCATATTCATTTGAAACTCCCATGACTTTTCAATTTCTTTCTAATAATGATTATAAGTTGGTTAATAAGGTTAAATAAATATCAAACCTAAAGTGTAGTCATATATAAACTAAGTTTCATTATTGAAAGAATATATTTTCTTCTACTTATAAAGTTATGCTTTTAACTTTTAACGTATTGTACTTAATTTATTAGGTCGAATATGTTATTGTGTGTATACCAATATCATTTTAAAGCTACAACTTTTAAAAAAATTGTATAATTACAAGATCAACTTAAATATAAATTTTAGTTCAACTTAAATAGCACAAAGAATATTTTATAAATAGTTAAACGTGATAAATTGTAGTGTTTTTCTAATAATGATTATAAGTTGGTTAATAAGGTTAAATAAATATCAAACCTAAAGTGTAATCTTAAATAAACTAAATTTCAATATTAAAATAATGTTTTTACTTTTACTTATAAAGTATTGTATTTAACTTTTAACATATTATATTTAATGTATTAGGTTTAATATGTTGTTGTATGTAAACCATTATCAGTTTAAAGCTACAACTTTTGAGCAGTTTTGACAAAATATTTAAATCGTTAATTTAAAAATAACATTAGAGTGTTAACTTAAATATAAATTTCAGTTCCACTTAAAAAACCCATTGAATATTTTGTGAATAGTTAAAAGTGATAAGTTATAGTGCTAAATGCAAAAACTAAATTGTAATCTCAATTTATCTAAAATATTTCATAAATATTTTTTTAAAATCATTAAAAGTTTTCAAATAAGTAACTTACAATAAAAATTATTAAAAATAACTCTATATAAATGATTATATTGTTACATTTAAAATCAAAAAACAATGTTTGATGTTTTAAATAATTATAATGAAAGAAATTAAAACGTTAAACAAATTATTATATCCCATTTAATAATTTGATATACGGATTATTATATTCAAAAGAATCAATATATTATATCAATTTAGTATACGAATTTTTATATCAAATTTAACAACAACATTATTGTTATATTTAATAAAACATATATTTGTAAAGATTTCAACTATATAGGTCTTTCTAACTAATTATTGTGCGGATATCGTATAATATGAGAATGATAAAGAAAATTTGTTGTTTGATAATATAAATACGTTCAATCTTAAATAACTATTGTCATTAACACATATTCTCACTAATTAAATTATCTATAAGGTTATTATACACTTATTATTATTATTATTATTATTATTCTCATTTCTGTCAGAATGGTTGTTAGAATGTTTAGTGGGTTGTATTCTGTCAGAATGAAAATGAGTGAAAAACGATGTATGAGAACAAAAATAAATAATAATTAGCTAGAATGCATGAAAATGACAATATTTTTGTAAGGTTGAACGTATTCGCATTGCTAAACAACTTGTTTTCTTAGTAATTCGCATAGCATACGATATCCGCACAATAACTAGTTAGAATAGAATAACCTAATCCTGTATATATATATATATATATATATATATATATATATATATATATATATATATATATATATATATATATATATATATATATATATATATATATATATATATATAATGATAGTGGGAGTATAGTTTTTCACCATTGTAAGGTATTTGGATATTACATAATGTAATAACGTAGCAAGTGTAACAACCTGGCTTAGTTGTGGAATTGATTCACCTAGAATAACATGGGAGAAACAGTACATGAGGATCTATCAGGATTACTCATTAGATTAAGCCAAAAGCATGGAATCTCGAGGAAACTCGAGACTTAAAACTTTTAGAAAGTTCATGCTAATAAAGTCTGGTATGAAATTTGAGAAATGCTAATGTCCTAGTTCTATAATTAAGCTTAGAATAGATGAGTTGTATCCAATAACATCTACTTATGGGATCGATTATGACTTATACTAGATTTGTTGCCTTGTGTGCCTTGGGCATGACAAATCTAATCAGATCAACTTTGCAAGAATCGATGAATCAAAATTAAGTATATTCCCTAGTTTCCTAGGATATAAAAGAAAATAATCCTAGGATATAAAAGAAAGTAATCTTAGTATGGAAGTCATGAATGTAAAGGTTACATTGATAATAAGTTTCACACCAATAAAGACAATTTCATTCGCATTTGAAATTTGTGTTTTTACTAAATGGCATAGTATTAGCTTGTATGAGCACCAAATAATACATCTTAGTGGATTTGAGATTGAAACTTAGAATATATTGTATCTTGTCAGAATGCAAAAGAAACTATGTGATTGAAAGAAATTAATTACGGACATTATTGTTGAAATTCAATCATTGATGATCCTTATGAAAGTTCCTGTGACTATAAGGGTGAAGCTTAACTCAAGCATAGATCCCAAATCACACAAGCTCATATGTCATATACTCAAGAAGTATCATTACATTATTTTTCGAATGTGACGACATCATTTTCTATAGGATCATATCGGAAGATATTCTTGCCAAGCCATTCACTAAGCCAATGTCACCGACCAAGTCTATTAGTCAGAAAAATCTTGAGACATTGCAAATGAATCGGCTTTATCACTTGTGTTTGTTTGATTTATTTCAAAAACATATAACATTAAGAACTGTAACCATTTTGATGTTTAATTCATAGACGTTTTAGGTTATCAAAGATGTTTTCTTCATTATTTTGTTCCACTTTTTCATGTTTTGAACCCTCTGGAATATTTAATTATGTTCAAAACTGCACAGTCGTTCATACTCTCGGGAGTGAGTATTGGAATTTAGGATTGTCATGAGTGTTAGTTGATTGGACCATACGAGATTGGACATTACGATAAAACTCCATGAGTACTTGAAGTGAGGATTTTGGGTATTGGAACAACCCGCTCTTAGAGATTACTTCATGGATTTAGTCAAGTGTAATTCTAAGATGATAATATATTTTATTTTTCAAACTGAGATGCATATGGGGTTTTGGTTTACAAAATTTGTTGTGCATTGGTGTATTCCAACGATATCCGTAACTGGTATTCATAAAGGTTATGTCCATGTATAATTAGATTAGTAGACAAAAACTATGTAGTCAAAGTTTATTTGCTCCTTCTGCTTTAACAGGATAAACGATATCCTAGCCACCCCTCTGATGATTTAGTACTGACATATGATGTGCTTATCCATATCCTGACTAAATCGATTTATTCGATTTGGAAGTCATATATGATTGTCAAAAAACTTTAACGGGAAACAGAAGTTTGAACACTGAGATTGAACATTATCTATGTTTCGATGTCATACATATATCTAGGACAAATGAATAATTGATCACTTATAGAAGGGTTAAACTTGATTTAGATCAAGTGTTTGGCAGTTGCATTGGATGACTAACTCTATCTTAGTTATTTAAGAAGTATTAAGACCTTAAAAATTTAACGACTTGTCCAAGTGGGATACTGTTGGAAATAGTGTCTAAGGTCATTAACTAGTTAGTAATATATCTATATAATAATAGGGTGCTTTTTAGTATGGCGTCATGACATAAATTACATAAAGGAAATGGATAAAATAAATTGTTAGGTTAATAAATTAATTAGAAATTATTTTGGTAATTAAGTAAATTGTTTCTAATTAATTAAAGGATTTGAATATTAATTAAATCTTTTGGATTAATTGGGATGTTCTATAACTCTCCATGAAAGAAGGATGGAACAAAATCTAGAAGGATATTCTAGATTATGGCAGGTTTTGAATAAGGAAAGGATAAACCCTAACAGTTTGAATCTATTGATGATTTATTTGTTGCCTTTAAATAGAGGGCTTGAGATTAAACCCTAGAAGACTTTTGGAGCCTCTAATTTCGTTAGCCCCTCTCTATTTATTCTCCATATATGAAAATCATAACCCCTCTCTAAGGTATGGGATTTTTGAATAAAACCATTAGGGTTTTCCTTGTTTTCTTTTGGAGTCTTGGGTACCAACTATATTATAGGATTTCTACTTTGGGCTCTTCATCCTTTGCAAGAGATGTCAATCAAATTATACAAAGATCAAGAGGTAAGTGTTTTAGCCTTCTTTAGTTTGATTTTAAAGTATGTTGCTTAAACTAGTAAAACCTAGATTCTATGAGCATGTGCACTTAGGCAAATCTTTTGATTATTGCGCCGCCTTTAGATAGTATACTTGATGCAATAAATCCCCAACATCCACCACCTCTATAATTATCATCACAATAATTACAATTGTTACAATCCGAAAATGTCCATTCCCGTCACCTCTATTTCTCATCTAGCGATTACGATCTCTACTAGGAAGAAGGGTGGTAGAAAGTATGGTGAAGGGGTCGATGGTTTGTAGGGCTTTAAAACCGATTTTCCTAATTTTAAGGTATATTAAATGTTTTAAATATTTACTATTAAAAAAATATAGTTAAGATTACTATTATACCCTTATATTATTTAATAATTTTTAAATTTTATCGAAATTATGATTGGTCCATGTATCCACATAATATTTGTTGGTTTCATATGATCATATCTCTCTCTCTCTCTCTCTCTCTCTCTATATATATATATATATATATATATATATATATATATATATATATATATATATATATATATATATATATATATATATATATATATATATATATATATATATATACACTTACTTGCAAATGTTAATCAGTAATTTCCTTGTAGGTTAATGTTGTTATGTTTATGCACTTTAGGTACATGTGCTGGTACCCAAGTTAAGAATTAGTTGACTTTGAGATAATGTAAAAAGGCTAAAGGATAGGTGTTTGTGTTGTTTAATATTGTAGCTATCTATTGAGGCAACAAGATAGCTTTATACATTAACTATGGTTATTGATCTTGTTTGTATCATTTTCTATCATAATGTACATTATATGTATGTATTGGAAGTCTTTAAAATAATTAGATGTACGTTTTTATGTCATACATTTCTTATGAGATTTTATTATAGTGGTGATATTGAATATGAGAATGAATAAATTATTATGCAACAACAACTTACTTCGAATCGTCTTTTAAATCTCGAACAGGATTAGGACACGATACATATGAACTGTTGAGGTGGAAAAAAGGATTAGAATATCAAGAAAACCTTTAAAACATTTAGTCTCACAAAAATATTTAAAACACGAAGGTTTTCCATTATAATTATGATATATTATATTTTCATATTAATTTATCCAAACCATGTATTACAATATATTATTCTGAATCAGTGTATTGTAATATTTCTAAATTTTTAAAATATGATTTGTGGGTAAAAATGACTAATTAAATGAAAAAGTTTAATAGAACATTTTAAATAGATATAGATAAATTAGTTAAAAATTTTAACAAAAATTATTGAAAAATATTAACCAACATAGATGTCATTTAACTGGAGGTTAAAGTTATTATGACCTAAAACATTTGCTTCATATTATATACTTACAATTGGAGATGCTTTTAATACTAAATTATAATATTGTCCTACAAATACAAATTAATTTGCTTACGAATGACTAAAAATTATATGTATAATAAGGGAAAAATAAAAAAATTATATACTATATTTATATGGGAAATCTCCGGGCCCAATATTTTAATATAATTTATGAAAATGTCTCAAATTAATATTATTTACAAAAGAATATAGAATAACGGCTAAAAATTCGGAAAAAAACATTTTTGGTTTGTTTAGAAAATTTAGTCAATATTTTCCTTAATTTGATCAAGATATCTACACTATTTTATACCAATAATTAACCAATTCATAGGGATTTTTTTCTAAAGATTACCCTTGAATTGATTTATATTATTGTTAACAAATCATTTATAAACTTAACAAATCTTTTTTATTATAGACAAAGGAAATACAATTGTTCCTAGTATCTAATAATGGAAAAAGTTGGCTAAATACTCCCTTATTGCTTGCTAACGATTTCAAACTCTATATGTTTCACTTATGCATCGTTATTAGTGTCATGGTGAAATACATTCTAGTGGTGTTCCTTTAATGTTCGCGTTTCTATTATATTTTTTATCCTAACTACAACCCATCCTCCATATCTTATCTTAACTGGTAATAACCATCAGGTAATACACATCCATCAAGAGTGAAAAAACAAAAATTTAAATGACACTTTAAATAGATAATCACTATTAACTCGTTTCCATTTAAACTCTTATTCAATTTTGATCAAATTAATGAAAAAAGATGGGATACCGACTAAATCGCAAAACCGACAAAAAGAAAAAGTTTTCCGAAGTTTTAGTTGATAGTCTGTGCTTTTTTATAAATAAATTTTAATTTGTATAAACTAAGCTGAAATATTGAAGCTTTACTAAAAAAAATCCTATATTTATTTATTTGTATGTGTAATTTATTGAAAAATGCACAAATAAGGTTTTTGATAAGAAACCTTATTTGTTTATTTCAGGAAATACTTAATCACTCAAATAAGTGCAATTATCAAAGTAATATATTTAGGGAGGCTCTCTTTCCATCTCGAGATGAGTACAAGCAATTGCATACTTTTGGTATGTTCTAAGTTAACAATATCATCTTTTTATTCTTTGAAAGTTTCACATTGTGTATAGTGAGTTTAGTCCACATCATAGTTTTCTATTTTATCATTTTTTCTATTTATTTTTTTTATATACAATCAATTATGTTTTATAGAATTATACAGTATAATCTTCTTTGACATATACATTAAAAAAAAATTATGTACGGATCAACTTTCTTTATAGTTACTAATTTTAACAATTTTATATCGTTACATATTATAAATATTGATTTGTCAAATAGATGTTTTTATTCATAGCATTGATAAAAACATGCCTAGAACAACGAAAAAAATGTGAAAATCTACTAAATGTTTGAGAACCCATGAAAAAATCATTTAATCTGGAACAAAATCAACAGAAACATGTTTATCATATACTGGGACCAGGGGAATAGATTTTTTAAATATCTAATCATATATGCACTACTTCATTTGAGTCTTTCTATACATTAAAAAAACAATATTTAAAACCAGGTGAAATTGAACTTCTTATGCGGCTCTGCCTATGACCAGATAATACGGTTTTATAGAAAGAACGAATTAGTAACAATTTTGTATGTCCTGAATGGTTTTAACTTTTAATAATTGTTGACAAACCCTAAAAAATGGACTTTTGTTTTCAAAAAAATTGAGTTAAGTTCTTAACTTTTTAGGTCTGTAACGTTCGTCTCTTCGTCTCCGTGGTTTCAAAACATTTAATGGAATGTCCTTCTGTTAGTTCTTTGTTGTTAAGTCTAATTAATGTTAGGGTAAAATCGTCTTTTCCATATCTCAAGGACAATTCTTGAAGTTGTATGATTTTATTAATAATAAACAAAATAGAAAATAACCCCACTATTCCTCCCCTCCCCTCCCCTCCCCCTCCCCCCCCCCCCCCCCCACCCTCTAGCACCTCCTCATCTTCACTCTACTCGACAACCACCACCATCAGTCATTGGACTGCCGCCACGCTCCGCCACTCTCTCGCACACCACCTGACGTGACGTCACCAGGAAAAAAAAGCATAGGACGGGGTTCGAACCCGGACCTATGCTCAACAAGTTCAAACATTTAACCAATCGGTCATGCATGCTACATCCAAACAACTAACGTAACATATTTTATTAAACACTAATAGACAACATCACTTTCACCAGATTTTGTTGCATTAAACACTTCGTGTCACTAAGCATTAAACGTTAATAGGCAGTAACCATTAAACACTAATAGTCACTACCTTTACAACTTCTAACAACACCTACATATCGTCATTTGTCAAAAAGCATTAACCACAAAATAGATAAGTAGTACACAAATTGAATGGATGCAATCATCACCCATCTTTTCATATGTATGCATGCATCCTTACTTAACAAGCAAAACCAATTTCAATCGGTTATAGCTAAAAAAGAGAAGATCACAAATAATCCAAATTAATGGTTCACAGATACATTACTACCACCATACAAACCACTCATTACAATCACAAACTCCAAAACCCTATAACAGACGAATCATTCATCCTCCAATCCACACTCTACAACAAGATGAAATCGGAAGAAATGGAGATGATGCTCAACAACCTAATTTTCCAAGTCCAAATAACCCAAAAAACCATGACATCATTGCAGCATAAAATCATCTAACACTACGACGCAACGGAGCAAATCATGCTACACATCTCCCCCACTCTACAATACATGATGTAAAATCATCTTGATAGACCTCCTCCATGATGCAAATAAATCTGATGACAACATGTTTTGGACTACATCTCCAACAGGCAAGAGACCATGGGAAAGACCATCACTACGTACACACATATGATCAAATACCTCCCTAATGACTAATTCAGATGAGGTGTCTTTTCTTATTTTTTGTAACAGTCATAAAATTCTTGAATTTTTTTTTAACTTTTAAAATAAACCCCAAACCATCATTGTTTACAAATTATTTTCAAAGTAAGTTTCACATCAGAGAAATCCCAAAATCGTAAAACAAAATATGAGGAGGTGCACGATAACGCATTCACCTTCCCGCGATCCTCGGAAGTACCTGAAACATAATCCAAAACTTTAAGCCCAAAGCGTAGTGAGTTCCGCCAAAATACCGATACATAACAAATAGCACAAAATCTAATAACATCATGTAATGGGTCCACGGCTTAACAGACTGGATTACCTTTGATCCCACAACATAAGTCTGGCTTGCCCTCAGCCCACAGCTTATGTCTGGTTTGCTCCCCGGCCTGATCAGTCCTTGGACTGAATACCGCTAAGTCCTCAGTATGAGTCTGGCATGCCCTTTCTGACCTTCATCTCGTATCCGGAACGCTCACGCGTCCTCGTTATGAGTCTGGCATGCCCTCCCTGGCCCTTAGCTCATATCTGGCATACTCCACGGTTTGTTGGCTACAGCACGGAGCAGTAAAACCTCAACCCAACCCACACAATATGTCGACATATAATAGATAATATCATATACAAATAAATAGACAGTATCACACGTAGTCCTACAGATCTATCAGACTAGCATATCAATTCTAGCAGGCATATATATATATATATATATATATATATATATATATATATATATATATATATATATATATATATATATATATATATTGTATTCAGCATATCAACAAATATATGGTTATCAACCAATGGGCTACCCTTGGTGCCATCAACCCGAAAGTATAGTGAGGAAGACTCACTTCACAAGTAGCTGAACTGAAAAGATCTAACTCTGAACCTCAGCTCTCGACTCAAAAGCCTACAACCACTGTGTGACCAATTCCATTAAAATCTTGAAATACCCAAAATGCCCTCAAAAGTCCAACTTGGTCAACCATGGTCAAAGTCAAAGTCAACGGTCAAGGTCAACAGTCCATGTTGACCCAACTCGTCTAGTGTGCCTCTTGAAGTCGTCGAGTTCTATAGTACTTACAAAGTCGGGGAAAACCCAAGCCAACTCACCAATGTGTCTGGAGAACTCGCAAAGTTTTCCCCCAACTTAACACAAACAGCTGATTCTTCGATTTCCAGGGACTTTAAGGCTCAGATCTAAACCCCAAATGTGTCTAAAAGGATAAAGTTTCCAACTTTATACTTTAAGGCTACTCCAAATGCTCAAGAACCCTTCCACGAGGCTAGAAAACTCAAAGGCTTAACCATTAAGCACAAAATCCTTGAGATCTGGAACCCAATCTTTCTAGAGGTAGGGTGTGAGAAGGGATGAGAATGATATAAGAATAGGAAAGAGTTGAGATTGAGAAAAGTGTGCGAAGAGGTGAAGATAGTGTTAGATTAAGGTGTCTAAGCCAATAACTAAATTTGTATATTCTGGTAATTAGAAACAAAGTCCTTTTTAGGTTTCCCTCATAACTAGAACTTGGTTAGAATGACATTTATAGAGAGAGGATAATTTATTAGATTATTATATGACTATTAAACTAATTAGAAATTATGAGGAAATAATTTGTTAATATATTATATGATTAATATATTGATTGGAAATGGAAAATTGGTTTGTTAATTTATAATATTAATAAATTAATATGAAATCAATTAGAATTAATTATTTATTAATCAGAATTAATATGGAATTGATTCAGGATAAATTGGAATTAACTAAAGGTCCTAGGGTTGAATTGTAATTGTTCATAATTGAGCAAGGAAGAAAGATTCTAGAACACATATGGTCGTTAACTAAATTTGGGAGTGTTCTGGTGTTTCTAGAAAACTCCTAAAGTTGATAAGGATATCACGTTTGAATCGAATAAATCTGTGTATTTTATTATTCAAATATAGGGTTTTCCTTGTCTCATCCACACTATAAATAAGACCCCAAGGGTTATGATTTTCAATCACATCATTACCTTAAGGAAACTCTGGTTGAAAGTATCCTCCCTTGTGACATCCCCAAAATCACGGCCAGAAAAGACCGATTTCATTTATGCTTTTTAAAATAATTTCAGAGTAAATCCTTTTGATTTAAAAGTGTTGCGGAATTTGTTCCCAAAAAAAACATGATAAAATAATATTTATCAAAGCATTTCATCAAGAGATGCATTTTCATTATATAATCAAAACTCGGGATGTCATGTTCCGATACAGACCATAAAGCATAAACGATAACATTACAGGTCATTCAACAAATATATACATATACAGACTTGTAAACAAAACAACTCGATGATTCATCCATCTTACGCCCTTGCGCCACTTCCTGTAATACAAATAAAACTGAGTGGGTCAGGCTTGGGAGCCTGGTGAGCATATAGGGTTTTCAACCCACAATAAATAAATTATATTTAATTTCACCAACCAACAACAACCCGATTACCCATTCCCGTTATCCTCACTTTACGTCCCTAAAACAACATCTATCTCAAGGGACCTAATCTAGGATTTTCATCGGGACGGACATTACTTCTAAGGGGTTTCCTCAACAATAGATATCCTAAAGGCAGCCATGAGGGGGATAGAGTACACCGGTGAACACATCGTTCACATCACCTACAGGTTATGAACGTGCTAGCGTTCCACAGGACTGTCTAGAAAGAGTCTGTGGTCGTTATCCATACTCCGCTGAATAACTAGATCAACAACAACAACATCAAGGCCTCTCATTTGTTTATTACACACCAACTATCTACCCATGTTCTACCCAACATATTAGTAGATAAAAATATATATTTTCATACATAGTTTAAAACCTATATAGCATTTTCATTCAATACATATTCCACATAACAGCTGAGGCACACCCACATAACACGTATTTCATAGAAAATAAATCAGATCTATGAGATAGAAGAGAATGAATATACATTCACACATATAACAACAAAATTATACACATAACACGTATTTCATATAAAATACTTCATAATTATGGGTTAGAAGAAAGTAACTACACACTCACTTGATCAGAAGATGATCGAGCAGCACTATGGCTTGCAGAAGTAATAATCCTCAGTAGATCTGGAAGATCTACACAAAAATCGAACTTCTTGTGGGCAGAGCTTCGGCTCGAGAATAACGCTCTTCGGGATTCTCGGGGCTTCGGATCTTGCTTCGGGGCTCGGGAATATTACCGGGGCTTCGGGGCTTAAATGGCACGCAAAACGATGCAAAACGAATGAGCGAGAAGAGAAAAATGGCAAAAGAACTCAGCAGCCTTGCATCCTATTTATAGGAGGCTAGAGCCTCGTAGTACGCTGGGCGTACGCGTCCGAATTCATCATTGCTTACGTATCCGAAGAACTCGAGTGCGAGGGACATCACGCTTCGCTGTACGCTGGGCGTACTTCGGATGAGTCCGATGACTCCCCTTCAGATAATACCAAGATTTGGAATTAAATTTAAATATTAAATATTTAATAAACTTCATAAATCCATACCTTCTTCATACGAACTCCGTTTTTGACGTTCTTTATATCCACGCGTAGGTGAGACTACGCTCTACAACTTTCGTTCAGACTCTGTCGGCTAATTTGACTTTATTTTGATTATTTATTTTTAGTAGGCCGGGACAGAAAAATTTTGTTATAAATTCATAACTTCTTCGTTTGACGTCCGTTCTCGCCTAACTTTTCATCGTTTCGATACTAACAACGAGATCTTCGATTCTCTTTTAGATTGTTCCGGCTAAAAACCGATCGATATCAAATCGAGTATTCGGGTTGCACATCGCTAAGTCGAAACTTCAGAAAATCATAACTTCCTCATACGAAGTCAGATTTGGGCGTTCTTTATATATTCGGAAACCTCGTTTCAACTACTACAACATTATCCAAAGATATCAAGTTTATTTTACACTTAAATTTTGAAGCTCATTTTATTCTTAATTAATCAAATCACATAATTAAGCAATTAAGCACAAAACACATAATGCTCAAATAATACACTTCTATTATTTCAAAACAGGTTACAAAGGTTAACCTAGACTATTATATCAACATTAATGACAAGCCCAGAAACACAGGCGTTATAATTCTCTCCACCTTAGAATGATTCCATCCCTGGAATCACACATCAACAAACAAATGCGGATAGCGACCCATCATGTCACTCTCCGTCTCCCAAGTGAGATTCGGCCCATTCGTGTGTTTCCATCGGACAAGCACTAACTCGACCATCTTGCGTCGCAACTTCTTAGTCTTTCGGTCAACGATTGCCTCTGGTTCTTCAATCAACATTTTGTTCTCATCGATTCTTAACTCCAAAAGTGGAATCATGTCGGGAACTTCTCCCGTGAACTTCCTCAAATAACACACATGAAAAGTGTTATGAATTCCATTCAGTTCTTCTGGTAGTTCGAGCTTGTAAGCTTGGTTCCCAATCCTCTGAAGAACTTTAAACGGTCCAATAAACCTTGGACTTAATTTTCCCCTTTTACCAAATCTTATAAGTCCCTTCCATGGCGAGACTTTAAGCAAAACCGAATCCCCAACTTCAAAAGTCATCGGTCTTCGCTTTTTGTCAGCATAGCTCTTTTGACGATCCTAAGCTGCTAACATTCTTTCCCTAATTATTTTCAACTTTTCAGCAGTTTGATGAACCATCTCCGGTCCCATAAACTGCTTTTCCCCAGCCTCAAGCCAACAAGATGGCATACGACACTTCTGTCCATACAAAGCTTGGTAAGGTGCCATCTTAATGCTCGGGTGGAAACTATTATTGTAGGAAAATTCTACCAAAGGTAAATGTTCATCCCAGTTACCTAGGAATTCTAGAGTACATGCTCTCAACATATCTTCAAGCGTTTGTATCGTTCGTTCGCTCTGACCATCAGTCTGCGGATGGTAAGCTGTACTTAAACACAACTTGGTACCCAATTCCTCTTGTAGACTTTTCCAAAACCTCGAGGTGAAACGGCTATCACGATCCGACACAATCGTTAACGGAACACCGTGAAGCCTCACAATTTCCTTCACGTAAGAATTTGCAAGCTTCTCCATAGACCATTTCTCCTTGGCTGCTATGAAATGCGCACTCTTAGCGAATCGATCAACGACCACCCAAATCATGTTGTGACCATTCTTTGTTCTGGGCAGTTTAGTGACAAAATCCATAGCAATGTCTTCCCACTTACCCATAGGCACAGGCAATGGTTCTAAACTCCCGTACGGTTTCTGATGTTGTGTCTTTACTCTCGCACAAGTCACACACTCAGCCACATACTTTGCAACATCAAGTTTCATCGTCGGCCACCAGTAGTAGGGTTTTAGGTCCCTATACATTTTAGTGCTACCAGGATGAATCGAGTACATGGTTTTGTGAGATTCTTCCATCAGAAGATCTCTGACTCCTCCTGTCTTAGGTATCCAAATCCGATCTTGGAACACCTTCAGTCCATGACTGTTTACACCGAACACCAACGTTTTGCCCAAACGTTAATTCCTCCTTTCGGTCATTCTTTTTAGAAGCTTCCTCTTGAGCTTTCTTTATACTTTCCACAATGGTCGAGACAACTTCAATTCTCAATGCTCTTGGCCTTTTCCTTTCAAGATTGACTTTCCGACTGAGAGCATCAGCAACAACATTAGCCTTACCGGGGTGGTAAAGTATCTCGCAGTCATAGTCTTTAAGTAATTCTAGCCAGCGTCGTTGCCTCATATTCAATTCCTTCTGACCAAAGAGATATTGGAGACTCTTATGATCAATGAAAAGTTTGCACTTTGTGCCATAGAGGTAATGCCTCCATATCTTCAGAGCGAAAACTACCGCTGCCAACTCCAAATCATGAGTCGGGTAGTTCTTTTCATGCTCTTTCAGTTGTCGAGATGCATATGCTATCACCTTTACTCTTTAGGTCAAAACACAACCCAATCCAACCCCAGACGCATCGCTATAAACAACGAAGTCTTCAACTCCATCGGGTAGAGAAAGTATCGGTGCCTCGCATAGTTTCTTCTTTAGCTTCTCGAATGCTTCTTTATGCTTATCATTCCAAGCATAAGTAGCTCCTTTGTGGGTCAAAGCTGTCAACGGAGTAGCGATCGAAGAAAATCCTTGGATAAACCTTCGGTAATATCCGGCTAATCCCAAAAAGCTTCGGATCTCCATGGGACTTTTCGGTTGTTCCCATTTCATCACAGCTTCGATCTTCGCTGGATCAACCATTATCCCTTCTTGGTTGACCACGTGACCCAAGAATTGGACTTCACGAATCCAAAAATCACATTTGGAGAACTTAGCATACAGCTTCTCCTTCTTCAAGACTTCTAACACTTCTCGCAAGTGTCTGCCATGCTCCTCTTGGCTTTTCGAATAAATCAGAATGTCATCTATGAATACTATCACAGATTTATCTAGGAATGGATTACAAACTCTGTTCATTAAATCCATGAATGTTGCTGGAGCATTGGTTAGTCCAAAAGACATAACCAAAAACTCGTAGTGTCCATATCTGGTTCTGAATGCAGTCTTCTCTATTTCCTGCTCTCTTACTTTCAGCTAATGATATCCTGACCTTAGGTCGATCTTTGAAAAATAACTTGAACCTTGTAGTTGATCGAACAGGTCATCAATCCTCGGCAACGAATATCTATTCTTTATTGTTGCCTTATTCAGCTCTCGGTAATCAATGCACATTCTCATACTTCCATCTTTCTTCTTCACAAATAACACCGGAGCTCCCCAGGGTGATGAACTAGGTCTAATGAAACCTTTGTCCAATAACTCCTGAAGTTGCATCATCAACTCCTTCATCTCCGTCGGTGCTAATCGATAAGGTGTTTTTGCAATTGGCGTTGTTCCGGGCAACAAGTCAATACGGAATTCCACTTGTCGATCAGGCGGTAATCCGGGAAGATCTTCGGGAAATACTTCCGGATAATCACATACGACAGGAATGCTCTACATCACCTTTTTCTCCTTTTTAGCATCGATCACGAATGCTAGATACGACGTACATCCTTTAGCCAAACACCTTATGGCTTTCATCAATGAAATGATTTCAGAATTTACTCTGTGTTTATCTCCATACACCATAAACGATTCCTTCCCAGGCGGGTTCACTTTCACTATTTTCTTCTTGCATAAAATTTCGGCATTGTTGGCGCTAAGCCAATCCATTCCAAGCACGATGTCGAAACCATTAAGTTCGATAGGCAATAATTCCTCGTGGAACTTATTCCCATTCAGATCAATTAAGATGTTTTTCATACGATGGCTAACAGGTACAAACTTGCCACTAGCAACTTCGACTAATAAGGCATTATCTAGTCTAACAACAGGCAAAGCTAGTTTTCTACCAAATTCATGCGATATAAAGGAGTAGTTGGCTCCAGAATCAAATAAAATTTGGGCAGGCAATGTGTTTACGAGAAAGGTACCCGAAGCGACATCAGCTTCATCTTTAGCAGCTTCCAGTGTCATCTGGAATGCTCTCGCCTTTGGCTTTGGCGGAATGTTGGGTCTAGCTGCCTCCTTCTTCTTCGGGCAGTCCCTCGACATGTGTCCCTCCTCACCACAACCATAGCAAACGTTCTTAGAGAGGGTGCATTCATTTGCATAGTACCCTGGCTTTCCACATTTGTAGCATGTGGCCGCTACCTCACATTTTCCATGATGCTTCTTCTTACATTTGTCGCACCATTTCGCTTCGCCTCCACTTCCCCTCGAACCAGACTTCGAGAACTTGTTTTTCTTATTGGACCCTGAAGTTCCATCGAACTTCCTCTTTTCACCAACTTCTATCCTTTCCATACCCTTTTCCTTCTGCTGGGCCTTCACATTCTTAGCTGCACGAACAACCGTTTTCAGAGTAGTTGCCATCTTGACTGTCGGACCAAAGTCGGCAGGCAGTCCATTAGCAAACCTCTCAATCTTGGAGAGTTCCGTTGGCACTAGGTACGGAAATAACTTCATTTTCTCAGTGAATGCAGTAGCATAGTCATCTATGCTGATCCTCCCTTCTTCAAGTTTTGGAACTCATTTTTCAGATCAATCAGATCTATCTCTAAACAATATTGCACCCTTAGTTGTTCCAAGAACTCCTCCCATGACATTTTCAGGGCTTCCCCTCGTGGCATAGTATCTACCAACAACTTCCAGCAACTTAATACTCCAGTCTTCAGTTGTCTAACTGCAAAGACAGTCTTCTGTTTGTTGCTACAGTCGCAACTTTCAAATACCATCTCCATTTCGGAGATCCAATCCATTATCTCAACAGGCTTTGGGCTCCCAGAAAGACTTGGCGGCTTGGCACCCAAGAAGTTCTTGTACATTCGCCCATCCTTGTTGTTTCTCCTTTCCGGATCGTTCCTTCGTTCTCCTTGAGTCCCAACTTGACTCATAATGTGACTATTGTTCCCTTCCTCCGATTGCTCGGGAATCAATTCGGGTTCCTCAATAGGTATGATAGGTTCTTCCCTATTATCATGCAACATCTGTTGCATCTCATCCCTTTGTTTGGCTAACATAGCACGAATCATGGCATGCACCCCAGCCATTGTTATTGGTTCTGGTGCTGCTGCTACAACAGGTATTTGCTCAATCACTGGCGGTTGATTCCTGTTTTCATCCGCGTTTCCAACGCCACTCCTTGTTCTCACCATTTTTGATCTACACACCGAATAAGGTGAAATTTAGATCTTCATTCACGATAGATTTCAAATCATCCTTATCACTCCGAAATGTTTACATGCTAGTTCTAATAACGTAGGCATACACTTAGAATCCTACACACATAAGGTTTCCAGATCCGGTCGGCAACAGACCGTAGATCCGAACAATTAATATCATATATATGGCAACATATAACATTTAGCACATAAAAGCATTTTAGGCAACTTTCCTAAAATAAACTAGTGCTTGTGACTAAAATATAACAGACACACATCTCAAAATTCCACTTAGCATTCTAAGTTTAAGTCTAGAAATCCTACAAATTCCTAGTTCGCTTAAACTAATGCTCTGATATCAACTGTGACATCCCCAAAATCACGGCCAGAAAAGACCGATTTCATTTATGCTTTTTAAAATAATTTCAGAGTAAATCCTTTTGATTTAAAAGTGTTGCGGAATTTGTTCCCAAAACAAAACATGATAAAATAATATTTATCAAAGCATTTCATCAAAAGATGCATTTTCATTATATAATCAAAACTCGGGATGTCATGTTCCGATACAGACCATAAAGCATAAACGATAACATTACAGGTCATTCACCAAATATATACATATACAGACTTGTAAACAAAACAACTCGATGATTCATCCATCTTACGCCCTTGCGCCACTTCCTGTAATACAAATAAAACTGAGTGGGTCAGGCTTGGGAGCCTGGTGAGCATATAGGGTTTTCAACCCACAATAAATAAATTATATTTAATTTCACCAACCAAAAATAACCCGATTACCCATTCCCGTTATCCTCACTTTACGTCCCTAAAACAACATCTATCTCAAGTGACCTAATCTAGGATTTTCATCGGGACGGACATTACTGCTAAGGGGTTTCCTCAACAATAGATATCCTAAAGGCAACCATGAGGGGGATAGAGTACACTGGTGAACACATCGTTCACATCACCTACAGGTTATGAACCTGCTAGTGTTCCATAGGACTGTCTAGAAAGAGTCTGTGGTCGTTATCCATACTCCGTTGAATAACTAGATCAACAACAACAACATTGAGGCCTCTCATTTGTTTATTACACACCAACTATCTATCCATGTTCTACCCAACATATTACTAGATAAAAATATATATTTTCATACATAGTTTAAAACCTGTATAGCATTTTCATTCAATACATATTCCACATAACAGATGAGGCACACCCACATAACACGTATTTCATAGAAAATAAATCAGATCTATGAGATAGAAGAGAATGAATATACATACACACATATAACAACAAAATTATACACATAACACGTATTTCGTATAAAATACTTCATAATTATGCGTTAGAAGAAAGTAACTACACACTCACTTGATCAGAAGATGATCGAGCAGCACTACGGCTTGCAGAAGTAGTAATCCTCAGTAGATCTGGAAGATCTACACAAAAATCGAACTTCTTGCGGGCAGAGCTTCGGCTCGGGAATAACGCTCTTCGGGATTCTCGGGGCTTCGGATCTTGCTTCGGGGCTCGGGAATATTACCGAGGCTTCGGGGCTTAAATGGCACGCAAAACGATGCAAAACGAGAGAGAGAGAAGAGAAAAATGGCAAAAGAACTCGGCAGCCTCGCATCCTATTTATAGGAGGCTGTAGCCTCGCAGTACGCGGGGCGTACGCGTCCGAATTCGTCATTGCTTACGTATCCGAAGAACTCGAGTGCGAGGGACGTCACGCTTCGCTGTACGTTGGGCGTACTTCGGATGAGTCTGATGACTCCCTTCGGATAATACCAAGATTTGGAATTAAATTTAAATATTAAATATTTAATAAACTTCGGAAATTCATATCTTCTTCATATGAACTCTGTTTTCGACGTTCTTTATATCCACGCGTAGGTGAGACTACGCTCTACAACTTTCGTTAAGACTCCGTCGGCTAATTTGACTTTATTTTTATTATTTATTTTTAGTAGGCCGGGACAGAAAAATTTCGTTATAAATTCATAACTTCTTCGTTTGACGTCCGTTCTCGCCTAACTTTTCATCGTTTCGATACTAACAACGAGATCTTCGATTCTTGTTTAGATTGTTTCGGCTAAAAACCGATCGATCTCAAATCGAGTATTCGGGCTGCACATCGCTAAGTCGAAACTTCAGAAAATCATAACTTCCTCATACGAAGTCAGATTTGGGTGTTCTTTATATATTCGAAAACCTCGTTTCAACTACTACAACATTATCCAAATATATCAAGTTTATTTTACACTTAAATTTTGAAGCTCGTTTTATTCTTAATTAATCAAATCACATAATTAAGCAATTAAGCACAAAACACATAATACTCAAATAATACACTTCTATTATTTCAAAACGGGTTACAAAGGTTAACCTAGACTATTATATCAACATTAATGACAATCCCAGAAACACAGGCGTTACATCCCTCCTCTCTCCTCTTGTCTTCTATTTCTAGGGTTTGTGTGTTAGCCATTAGAGGCATCATCCTTTTGGTGCTAAGCTTTCCAATTCCTACCCTAGAAGGAGATTGAAGTTATTTGATTTCTACAAAAAATCAAAGGTATGTAATCTAATCCCATGATTTTGATTTCATTAGGGTTTATCTTAGTATTTTTGTTCATAGTATGTAGCCTTCAAGGTGTTATGACATATACGCTTTATAAGATGTGTGTACCTCACTAATTGTTAATTGTTTTTCACATTGTATATGATTTTATATACTATAAAACCCAATAGTGGTATCAGAGCTTAGGCTTGTCAAACATTGATTGCACAATAGTTGAAATGAACAAAAACAATCTGTCAGACTGAGCTCACGACGTGATAGTGTATTTGTTATGATGTCAACCGAGTACATATCCAAAATTTCGGGATTCTAGCCTAATTTGATTTACGTTATTGTTATTTGGTAATTATCTGCTTAGAAATCAGTTAGAATTTCTATTTTCATGCTTTGGATGATTAAACAAAATCCCTAAATAGTAGGAGATATATTTACACAAGATAATGAATAATTATGTGTTTAATAAATATTATCCATATGGATCTAATACCTAATTTAATTAAATGATCAATTTAATGAAAAATATTAAATCCGTAAATGGTTTAAATGATTAATTAATTGATTGATTAAATAATCAGTTTTAAATGTTTAAATGTTTAATTAAATAATCGATTAATTGATATAATTAGTTTTAAACCTTATATTTAAAATGTTTTAAAATACACACTTATATATATATATATATATATATATATATATATATATATATATATATATATATAAAAGATTAATTGCTATATGTATAAGACAAGTCAGACAAATCAATAGTAGACCACATTCACGAAGCCATACTCTAAGGGGGTATTGATACGTAATTTATATACTAGTTTTATCGAACCAATTTTACTAACTATTACGCCTAAGGCAGTGTACCTAATCAAAATTAGAATAGCACAAACAGTCGGGTATGGAACACATGGAACAGAAATAATGGCTAATTTTATCTAATAAAGTTAACTAAATTACTATTAATTAAAAAGGGGGCTTTTTCTCTAGTTTTGAAAGACTATAAACTTAAACACTTAATTAAAACTTAAGAATAAAACAACTAGCTAACACAAGAAAAACTAGGAAAACAAGAAACGGTTTTACCAAGACAATTAAGAAACTTTCGTTTAGATTCGATATACTTGCTTTTATGGTTGATTTAATCGAAGTGCATCGATTCCTAAGATGACTAGATTAATGTTCACTAACCTAATCCTTTAGCAAATTAATTCATAATTACGGCGATCAAGCGGATAAACTAATAAATTTACTAGTGTTCGGTTCGAGTTATGTGAGACTTATAATGGATTGATCTTATTAGGTTAATTGAATCAATACAATATATGATTGGTCTTTATATATTAGCTCCTACATTCACTTACCCACTTTTTTATTTAACCCTAGGTTTGTGGTCAAAACACTAGTCCTACAATTTTTCCAATCATAAGATCATAAGATTCAAGTCAATTAAGAATTATTGGTCATGCAAACTTAATTAAACTCCGCAATAAACAGAAAAGTAGTTACCATAAACATACAGAGGTTCTTTAATAAGCTAAGATAACAAATAATCAACTTAGCATAATCCAATCCATAAATCAACTCATAATAATGCAAGCAATCTAGTCGAAACAAAAGTTAGGGTGTTTATCCCATAACTTCACCAAACAAACATGTAAAAATAGATTCACTTTGATGGTCATGATCAAAACAAAGCAAAACAAGTAAAAAGGAGTAAGGATGCCTTAGATATCTCAAAAACCAAGCTAATAGTCGAATTCTGCACTTCTTAGCCTTCAAGGTACATCTTTCGTCTCTTGAGGTCGATCTTCAAGGTACGTCTTTGGTCGCTAGAGGAGTAATCAGTGCACCATGGTGTGGTTATGGCCACCACACCGTGGTTGGTGGAAAATTCGCGTATCCGACAAGGTATAATTCTGTAGGGATTCTTCATATTACCACGTCGTGGTGAGGGTCACCACGTCGTGGTTCTTTATCTTAAATTTTTCTTTTAGTTTTAATCCAAATTCCTAGCTTCCAGCTTCCATTTTTCTTCCTTTCTGGTCTTGAGCATGTCTTTTACTGCTTCAATACAAAAATAACAAATTAAGCATCTTTTGTCCTAATAGCCAGCTTAATTATGGCTAAAATACTAAGATATATATATATATATATATATATATATATATATATATATATACATATATATATATATATACATATATATATATATATATATATATGAATTTATCAAAATACCCACACTTAACCTTTGCTTGCTCCCATGCAAACTGATTTTTAAATTACCAATATCACATAAAACAATCCATTTTAAACCCAATCATTATCCCCAAGACCGCAATGCATGTATTTATGTCTATAATTCCAAAAAACTTCCAAATCCTAAATACTCACAATCCTTATGAACATTCACCCCTTAGTTTATACGACACTTGTGACAACCCGATATTTCGACTCTATGTAATGACCTAAAAAGTCAAGTATTGTAACCACTTTTGATATAATGAAATTAACTTTGAAAATAAAATGTACAAAATTCTCTATTGGGTTACCTACTATGTTAGATATTGTGTCAAGGTTTACAGAAATACTAAGAACACTAAAATCTGAGTTATAACGAAGAAGTTATGACCATTCTAAGATTTCCGACAAAACCGGCAACACCGATTAAACGAAAAACGCGAAGTTTCAATACAATAGTTTTTAGCTTTAAGTATCTAAATGAAAGTTGTAGATATCATTAAACTGTAAACGTATGTAAAAAGAACGTCCAAATCTGACTTCGTATGAAGAAGTTATGATTTTTCCAAGATCCTGAAATAATAGTAATCAACTAAAAACTCGAAATAGAGATCGAGAGACTTTTTAGCCGAAACAACCTAAATGAGAATTGAAGGTCTCAACAATAGTAGCGCAACGGTAAAAAGTCTGAAGAAAATGGACATCGGATGAAGAAGTTATGGAATTTAAACGGACTTTTCTAGGTCCAGCCTATTAAAAATAATATAATAAAAATAAATTCAAAACTAGCCGACGGAGTCTAAACGAGAGTTGTAGAGCCTTTTCACACCTACGCGTACATATATAGAACGTCGAAATCGGAGCTCGTAGGCGGAAGATACGGATTTTACAAGTTTAAGGCACGAAAAATGAAGCTGTCAGGTGCCTCACGAGGTGAGTTTCTGACTGATGTGTTCCAGAGTGTCAGCCATGTCCAATCGTCGAAGAGGATCAGGCTGACTAAGCCTCACGACGTGAGACACCCAAAACTCACGACGTGAGACCCCAAAACTCAGTCTATAAATAGAAACCGATGGTTTCGAGTTCTAGTGCTCAATTCTCTCTTCTCTTGTACTGAAACTCTGCTTCTAAGCCCCGAGACCCTCCCAAAGCCCCGGTTTTCACGTACAAGTCCCGAAGGAAGGTTTTGCATTCCCAAGATTCCCGCGAATCCTAAGAAAATCGACTTTCACAGGCCGAAGTTCTGCTCAATTTTCATCTCACTATCTTCAATCAACCAAGTGAGTTCATACCCCTATAATCTACACTTTTAAATGTTTTATAAATGCTTTTATACGCTTTTAAGGGGGGGATACAAGTAAACACACGGTTATTATCGTGTGTTACATAAAAGTTTCATTATACACTTTTTATCAAGTGAATCATATATGATTCATAACTACTATATGGAAACTTTCGTACGCAAAATATATCACGATAACATCTTGTCTTTTGAAATGAAATATGTTGTTATATATATACAAATCAAACACTATGTTTATACTTTAAGTATATGTGTTCATTTATGGCACTACAGAAGTTATACTTTTCATAACAAGTGAGCATTACACTAGGGTTTACTATACAAACGAAACACACATCTTGAGAAACTATAATAAGTATAGTTTACGAGAAAATCATGAACATTTACATACTAACGAATACTATATCAAGGAAATACTTTCATATACAAGAACAAATGGACATTTTCATACGTAAATCGATTTTATACTAAGTTTTGTGAGACATTTCACGTACTTTCCAGTATGCATTTTAAGTCCTGTATTATATACCATAATCCCTTGTAGGGGGAGCGTGATACTTGTGTATAGATCTATACGGGATTGACAATCCCGCACCTAAGATGTTAGCTACAGTTAGGCCGGCAGGCCTGGGGTGACAAATGTCATAACTTTCCAACGCCTGAAGAACATTGTTATAGGCATCCTGGTCAAATAGTATGGTTATAAGACTCACTTGGAGTATTAAAAACACGTTGATTTACGGGGTTTTTCAAATGCTTTAGTGATTTATACATAAACCTGCTATCTTAGGCATGAAAAGCACTATTGCATTACAGTTTTGGAACAATTAAACTACCATCTACTATAGTAGAAAATATGGGATTTTCTAGGAACATTTAAACATGTACAAACTATTTTCATTCTATTTCATACAAACATTGTCACTAAATACTTATGAACTCACCAGCTTAAATGCTGACCTACTCTTTCAAAACTACTTGGATTTCTCAGGGATTCAGTAATATAGGTAAACTATTGCTTTTGAAGAAGGGACGTTGCGGCGTTAGTTTAATTTCATTTTAACATCATATTGTAATTTCTT
The DNA here is from genome assembly GCF_002870075.4 of Lactuca sativa. Lineage (NCBI taxonomy): Eukaryota > Viridiplantae > Streptophyta > Magnoliopsida > Asterales > Asteraceae > Lactuca > Lactuca sativa. Next base: position 18,316,536 of record NC_056625.2, on the reverse strand, counting down.
TTGAAACAAGTACTTTTCTACAATGTAAACTTTCAAATTATATATATATATGATGGTTGTGTTACTTCCTTTACTATGTATTCAACTGTTTCGATACTACATGAAGTCATCCGCCCTCGAACGATTCCGCCGTTCTGGTTTTGGGGTGTGACAACACTCATTTTTGCAGCCCTCTGAATCCATCCTCAGAAATCTTTCTTAACCTCAAGGTATTTTTGGTTAAGCTTCCCAAGCATACACACGTTCTAAAAAGAAATTACAACTTTGATACAACAATGGAGATCTTTGAATTCATCTCTTCTTTGATATGTGTTCTTTAATTTCTTCGAATTCAACACTTTTTTTATTTTAGGTATCTTCAATTTTTTCTTTAGAATTTTTTTTCTTGATCTTCATCCTTTGATAGCTCCAAAAATTTTCTAACTTTTGCAATTTTCTCTCTTTTTTATCTCACTTTTTTGCTCAAATCCTACATGCTTAAGCAAGGGAGCTTAACTTCAACCTTTATTGGTTAGAGGTATTAGTCTAAGCGCAATGACTACATAAGCTCTCCTGGATACATTTCAGGTACATGCTGAAAAACTTTTTACATCATACAAACTACCAGATTATCTTTTCATATCTCATGACTTTTCACTGAGAATGGGAAGCCACAAATAGACTATAACATATATTGGCTCAGGTAAACATTTGGGCTCGCATAGGATCATCCCACACAATATTAGCATTTAATTTGTTTTAAAAATTCACTAGATTTTCGAAATTAAACTATTAGTTCATGTTTATGTGAATGCATATTATAAAAACTAGCAATTTTTCATGATAATGCAATTTTTGAAAAATCATATGCTTGTTTTTTCTAATGTAACCAACCCCCTATCCCGCACTTAATTCGTGCAATGTCTCCATTGCATGCTATGCAAAATAAACATAAAAAATAAAGAGGGAGAAAAAGAAACAATCTCACCTGGGATAGAAGTGGCGAGGTTGTACTTTGTGTCTCGTGTGGTCAACATCTTGCCAAAATGTTGGAATACAGGACTCTCTGACTACTAAGGAACTGGACTTCAATAACCCGAAAGAATGGACTGGAAGATATGTGAATAAAAAAGTGGAATGTAAATATGAGAAGGCACCACGACGTGTTTATAAAATACCATGTCATGTTATTTTGTTGACCAAACATTTCTTACTACATCACGTCGTGTTGTGTAATGAACACGTTGTGTTCTTGGTTAATCAGCAAATTGTGTTCTGTCCGAATGCGATATTCATAAGAAAAGGGGTACCAAAGTAGTATTTAATTCTATTTATTCGATAAGACTTTGCCCTCTATTCAATATGATCGTAAGGTTAATATCTTCACTCAAAAATATCTTCTCTCATCATAATCTTCACCCCTCACTTAATATTTTTCGCATCTCGGGGTATGCATCTCTCATCAAAACATTATTTATGTGAGATCTAAAGACACAAAAATAGGAATAAAAAGGAAACAAACAGCCAAATTACTCTAATCCTAAATTACCACAATCCTACATAACTAAAAATGAAACACACCATGCAAAATGAAAAACAAACAAAAATAAAAATTGTCTAAAAACCATGCAAATAAACAAAAAGAAAAAGGATAGGTCACTAGTCATCATCTCCATCACGTCCTCTACTTCCTCTGGCACCACCTCGACGCTTGGCCCACAATTCATCCCAAGTCAGGATATATGTATATGAAGTGGGTTATCCCTCTGGGCGTGTGATTTGTATGTGTTGTATCATCAAATCAATATGCTTATTGTAGTAATTAACACCCCGAGACAAGTTGTCATGGCACTGATGCATTGCCACATTGTAAGGATCCATTGGCATTTCATCTTCTCTAGGGATAACTACGGGTTCTTCATTTATTTCATCGGTTCGTGGCCTTACTCGACGCTCCCCCCCTCCGGTTGTTCCACCAGATCATCACCGGGAATGGAGAAATTACCGCCACCATTATCTTGCACTATATGTGCCCGTTTAAACAAAAGGCGGTTAAAAGAACGAGTCAGTTCCAAAGTTAGAAAAATAGCATCCCTTCTTTCAAATATGTTATATAAACGGGCTAATTTTGTGATCAACATTCCCCCGTATATTGGTGCCCTATGTCTATCTTTTCCCACTCTTTCCGCCAAGAACCCCGCCACATAATGAGGAATATTGCAAAAAACCCCCAGTGTAACGATGCACCATAAAAAGAAAATATCAAGATTCAGAACGTTGTCCCCCGCCTTTTTCTTTTTGATAGTAAAAGTAATCAACCGGTGAATAAGCCGATGAACAGGTGACCAAATGTCACCTTCTTGTGTAGTCCCCGAAATATAGAATCCATTTACTGTTGTACTCCACCAAGTTGTCTCATTGATGTCGTACGGAATAGTTTTATGGAAATGACCAATAAAAACATTGAACCCCTCAGCTATAAATTCAGATTGGTCGTACAAATCCAACCTCCAAGCAAGCTCTGCCAAGTCGAGCATGTAATACTAACTGTTGGATTAGTGTCTAAGTCCTTAACTATTTTGGTATGTACATGACCCGATTGTGAGCATGGTCCTTTTGGGTTGCCTTTACCAAAGCAACTTGATAGGATGATTTATGGAGAAAGTGATTAATTATGATTTATTAATATATTATATGAATAATATATTAAAAGAGAAATCATATTGTTTAATTAATATTAGTCAAGAATTAATAAGAATTAATTTTGTGGCTAAAAGACATTAATTAAATAAAGGGGATTGGAACTGTCAGTTGTGTGATAGTTGAATATTGGGCTAATGGACTCCATAGAAGTTGGAGTGGATGAAATTTATGGGGAAACCCATGAGAATTCGTCCAAGGCTTCTAAGGAGGGAGTCCATGGGCTGCTTAGGGCCTAAACCGTCAGATTAGGGGGTTTCCTAGTTCAAAACCCTAATAGCCTCACTATATAAAGACCCCAAGGGCACCCAAAAACGATGCTAAGCATTCCTTGGAGTTTCTTGGATGTTTTTGGTGCCTCTTCTCCTATCCTAATTCATCCTCTTTCTCTTGGTGTTTGTGAGCCATTAGATGTGTGACACTTGTGACACTAAGCTTTCAGAAGCCAATTACAAGAAGGAATAGATTGTTATGGCTACATAACAATCAAAGGTAAGATCTAAATCCTAATTCATATGTTAAATCGCTTATTGATTGCTAGTCAATTAGGGTTTATTGATTTGGTATTCAATGTTGTATGTTTACTTAAAAATACCTAGATCAAAGCAATTAGGGTTTTATGAACACCATAGGATTGATGTTATGCTAATAACCCATCACTAACATCGTCCCCGACAAAAATTCTTGTCAAATATGGGTCAAGCGCTTCAACCAATTTAAACTCTTGCATCTAATCCCTATCTATTTCATTGAATACATGAATTTTCCAAGTTTGTAATCTGGCTAATATGGTTCTCCAATCAACCAATAATGGGGGAGCAACCACCTCGGGAAAGTTATACCAAGGGAATTATGGGCGCTCACTTTGGTCTTGTTGCTGAACTCTCCGTCCTCTATTCATTTTCTGTAAAAAGCAGATAACAAAAACAATCCATAAGCAAAACATGAATAAGAATCGAAAGCATTGAGGCTCACTGTAAGACAAACACAATGTGGTTGTGGACCAACACGCCACAGTTGACTACCATGGTCGTGGATCGGGTTTGTAATCATATGAATTCCATCCAGATTAAAGAAAATTAAGTGTAGGGTTTTTTTGGCATACCAAGATACACCATTAGATGTGATTTTCATATAAGAATCGATCAAAAATAACCCAAAATGAAACCTCACTCGAAACCCTGATTTTATAAAAATCGTCACAACTTGTCTAAATACCTAATTAGAGCAGAAAAAACTCTTAATCATACTAAAGAAACGAATCTTACCTTTTCGAAGAAAAATGTGGAGAATTGATGGAAATTTGAAGAGAGATTTCATGGTGGGGGAAAGCTCGCGTGTAGGGATAGAGTGAAAGTGAATTGTGAAAATGTTTAATCTTTAGGGTTTAAAACTTAAGTTACTGCGTAAAAAATATTATCACGTTGTGGTGAAGTAGATCATGCCATGCTTATGTCAAAATCTGCATTTGTCGATTAAGTCCAGATGACCACAGCGTGGGAACAGCTCCTCCAAGCCGTGGTGCTGGTTTTATACATTTTTTCTAGAAAATTTTATTTCTCTCTTTTTTTCAAAAAATAACACCATACCCCACACTTATTTCCATGCTTTCCCTCACATCATCAATTAATAAAAAGACGAGAGGGAAAATCCTTTTTCAACAAAATAAAACAAAATGACACTAAGAGCAAATAAAAGAAAAGAAAAACAAAAACAAAAACTCAAAACCACGGGTTGCCTCCCGCAAGCACTTCTTTTTTAGGAGTCTTGAGATGGACTCCCTCCTGCCTTACGTTGTGACGGCTACCCCAAGTTCACATTTTCTCCTTGTTTCTCCTCACTTGGTATTCCTTCTTCATAATGTTTCATACGATGCCCATTAACTTTGAAAGTGGTACCATCTTCTTTAATTAGCTCGATAGCTCCATGCGAAAATACTTGCTTCACTACAAATGGACCATACCAACATATCTTTAATTTTCCGGGAAAAACTTCATTCTTGAATTGAAAAGGAGGACCTTTTGACCTGCTTCAAACTACTTGTTTCCTTTCAACCTAGCATCATGCCATCTTTTCATTTTGTCTTTTTAGATCAATGAGTTTATATATTATTCGTTTCTCAACTCATCTAAGGCATTCAATTGCATTAGGCGATTGGTGCGCAATTCGGTCAATTCAAAGTTGCATGTCTTTAAAGCCCAATATGCCTTACGTTTAATTTCCACCGGTAAATTGAGATTTTTACCAAATGCTAACCTATAAGGTGTAGTACCAATTGGTTTTTTGAAGGTGCATGGTTTAAAATGCCCACAATGCATCATCAAGTTTTTCTGGCCACTCATTCTTGTTGCTCCCGACCGATCATTCTAGAATTCTTTTTAATGCCCGATTTCTAACATTGGTTTGCCTACTTTTTTGAGGATGGTATGGTGTTGCAAATTTATGATGTACACCATATTTTTGTCATACACTACCAACTTCTTCATTTGCAAAGTGGGTTCCCCGATCATTTATTAGTGCCTTTGGTACACCAAATGAGAAAACAATCTTTTTAAGAACTTTACTACCACTCGAGCATTGTTTGTAGGTAAGGCTTGCACTTTCACCCATTTTGACACATAATCGACTGCCACTAAAATGTATTTATTCGGTTACTCCCCGAGAAGCCAGAAATGATCCATAAAATTGATACCCCAAATATTGAATGCTTCACAAACTTGGATGTTATTTTGGGGCATCTCGTTTCGGGAAGAAATATTGTCCGATCATTGGAACGAATCACATTCTCTGACATAGTTTATGGTGTCCTTGAAAATTTTGGGCCAATAGAATCCCGCATCGAATATCTTTTTTGTCGTGTATTACACTCCATGATGTCCTCTAGTGGGTCCGTTATGCCAACGCTTTAGAATCTCTAAACCTTCCCTTCCAAATACACATCTTACAATAATTCCATCCACAAAACTTCAAAAAAGATAAGGTTTATCCGAAAAATAATATTTGACTTCAGAAAATAATTTTTTTCTTTTGTTGATGGGTTAAACCTTTTGTGAGGTACCCACTAGCTAAATAGTTGGCAATATCTCCATACCATGGCTCTTCCCCTACGATCACCATTAGATATTCTTTAGGGAAGTTATCTCCAATTTTGTTTTCTTCTAATCCTTCCATTTCCGAGTTTTCCAATCATGAGAGGTGATCGGCGGCCACATTTTCCATGCGCTTTTGTCCTTAATATCGATGTCAAATTCTTGCAAGAGGAGTACCCATCGGTCAGCCTTAGCTTAGCAACCTATTTAGTAAATAGATGCTTAAGAGCATAATGGTCAGTAAAAACAATAGTTTTGGACAAGACTAGATAAGGGCGGAATGTGTCAAATGCATAAACAACAACCAAAGGTTCCTTTTCATTTGTGGTGTAGTTTTTTTGGGCCGGGTTTAGTGTTTTGCTTGCATAATATATGTGTTGAAAGTTCTTGTCAACTCTTTGTCCAAGGACTACATCTATAGCAAAATCAATAACATAGCACATGAGTTCAAATGGGAGGTTCCAATTCGGGGCAATCATGATTGGGGCATTTGTCCATTTTTCTTTTAATGTTTCAAAAGCTTCAAGACATTCCGTATAAACAATTGTATATGGCATCTTTTAAAAGAAGTAGAGTTAATGGCCTTGTTGTTTTTGAAAAATCTTTTATGAACCTGCGGTAAAATCCTGTATTGCTTAGAAAACTTTTAACCCCTTTCACATTTGTTGGAGGTGGTAATTTAGCTATGGTGTCGCCTTTGCACGATCCACCTCTATCCCCGATTTGGAAACTTTATGGCCCAACACAATTCCTTCTTTCACCATGAAATGGCACTTCTCCAATTCAAAACCAAGTTGGTCTTTTCAAACCTAGAAAGCATCAAATCGAAGTTAGATAAACAATCATCAAAATAAGACCCGAAAACCAAAAAGTTGTCCATGAAAACTTTTGTGGACTTCTCAACCATGTCGTGGAAAATGGCCATCGTGCATCTTTGTAAAGTGGCTGGTGCGTTGCATAATCCGAATGGAATCCGATGATAAGTGAAAGTCCTGCTAGGACAAGTGAATGTGGTTTTCTCTTGGTCTTGAGGATCAACAGGAATCTGAAAATATCCCGAAAAAACATCTAGAAAATAGTAATAAAATGACCGGATAATCTTTCGAGCATTTGATCAATAAAGGGCAAAGGAAAGTGGTCTTTTCAAGTGGCATCATTTAACTTGCAATAATCGATGCACACTCACTAACAGGTTATCGTTCTTGTGGGAATAAGCTCGTTCTTTTCGTTCGTTATCACTGTCATGCCTCCCTTCTTTGGTACCACATGCACCAGACTCACCCATTGGCTATTCGAGATCGAGTAAATGATTTTGGCATCCAAAAGCATAACAACCTCCTTCTTGACCACTTCTTGCATGTTCGGGTTCAATATTCTTTAACGTTGCACTATAGGTTTAGCTCCTTCTTCCAAATTAATCTTATGTGAGCAATAACAGGGACTAATTCCCTTGATATCTGTGATTTTCATAGCAATGGCGTCTTTTCATTTCTTAAGCACTTCAACAGACTTTCCTTCTCCCTTGTTGTGAGATTAGCTGCTATGATGAGTGGTTTTCGCCCATTTTCTTCCAAAAAGGCATAGTCCATATGTTTGGGTAAAACTTTCAAATCAATTTTTTCCTGCTGATGATTGACCATGGCGTGGTCATCTACTTGACATGCCTTGTTGTGTCCAATTTGAGCGACTGGTCATAGGTTTTCAGATTACCACGGCATGTTATCGTAACCACGTCGTGGTGTGTCTTTAGAATCTTTCATCAAGTCTTTGTACTTGATTTTCTCTAGCAATTCTTATAATTCTTTTTAAATCGTATTCAGCATCAAAATCTTTTTTCTTTTAGAACCATGTATCCTTCAGATTCGTTCTCTTTCCAACCCGCTAGTTCTTTTTCCAAAATTTCATTGAAAACATCTACCGAAAAAGTCGTGTCATCACTTATCCTTGAATGTTGTGTCGCTCTATTAACTCCAAAAGTGACGGCATCTTCTCCAACTTGAATAGTGAGTTTTGACTCTCTTATGTCTACCAAAGCTCGACCGGTGCTCAAAAAGGGCCTTCCAAGAATAATTGGCAATTAGTCGTCTTCTTCCATATCTAGAACAATGAAATCTGCGGGAAAAAAATTGTCAATTTTGACTAATAAATCTTCACAAATTCCTCTTGGAAATGTCACCATTTTGTTTGCTAAGTGAATGGCCATGTGAATCGGTCTTAGCACCTGGAGATCAAGCTTCTTGAAAACAATTATGACATTATGTTAACACTTGCTCCTGAGTCGGCTAGAGCGTAGCTTGTGGCTAAATTTCTGAATTGGCATGGAAGTGTTAAACTCCTCGGATCACCCATCTTCTTTGGAAATATGTTCAACATGGAGGCTGAGCAAGTTTTGTTCAACACAACTTTAGACACCTCCCCCATCTTCTTTCGTTTGTGAGAAGATCCTTTAGAAATTTTGTGTATTTTGGCATTTGAGATAAAGCTTCAATGAATGGGATATTGATCTTAAGGGATTTAATGTGTTCTAGGAACTTCTGGTAGTCTTCAGCTCACTTATCTTTCCTTTCTCGACTTGGAAATGGCATCGGTGGATAATATGGTTTAATAGGTTTATTTTTATTGTTTTTAGCAGAAGACCATGTCGTGGTATTCTCACCATGCCGTGGTGAGTGTTCAACGAGTTTTTCTTGGCTCGTTTCTTATTTTTCATGTGCAACATTCGGTTTAGTGTTATTGATAGGAGACAAATGCGTAACAATTTTCCCACTCCTTGTTGTTATGGCCTGGATGTGGGCTCCTCTTGGGTTTTGTTCGGTGTTGTCTTGTAGTGTGACCGATAATCTTTCGTTGAATTGCTTAGAAAGTTGCCCGATTTGTTGCTTGATATTCTTGATTGTGGCTTGTTGATTTCTGAGTACTGCTTTTGTATCTTCATGCCTCTTTTCTGATGCAGCTGCAAAGTGAGCAAGCATTGCTTCGAAATCAGGTTTCTTCTCGGGAGCCAATTCCTCTTTTTGATAGAAGCCTTTTCCTTTTTGTTCATATTTTTATTCCTTGGCTTTCTTGTATTCATCGTAAGGTAACCACTTCTTTTTGAGCTTTCTCCAGTCTTCATCATAACGATCACCGCTCGAATAGAAATATTGGGCCTTTTGGTTGCCATTTTCATCAAGATCACAGTCCTTTTTCAAATGTGATATGTTACATTTTTCACACCCCATTCGTATTTCTTGGGTGGTTTGATACATTCTTGTCATTCTTCGATCCATGCTTTCCAACTTTGTCGTAACTACTGCCATGTCATTTGAAGCTGCATTCTTGATTTCCCTTGCTACGTCTTGTTGAGGGTGGTGATATTCTCTTGAGTGTTTGTAGAATTCTTTGATTAACTCTTTTATTATGGTCGGTGCTTTCTTTGTGAGTGGCCCTTGAGAATCAAGGAGTTTCCCAATTGTCACATTTACCCCCATTGTAGAAGACTGATACTTCTTGTTGCACATTAGATCGTTTTGGGGACAGTTTCTAATTAATCCCTTATAGCGCTCCTATGCCTCATACCATTCTCCCATGTTTTGATCAAAATTTTTGATAGCCTTCTTTAATTTTGAAACCTTTGATGGTGGGTAAAATTGTTGTATGAATTCTTCATGCATTTGTTCCCATATTGCTATTGAGCCCGGTGGAAGTGCTTTTAGTCGGTCCTTTACTGCACCATTAAGAGTAACAGTGAGCATTCTTAGTAACACCGTCTCACGTGGTATGTTGGGAATGTTGAAATAGTCGGCAATATTATTGACCACGTCAATGTGCTTGTAAGCATCCTTGTGATCTTTCCCATAGAATGTCTTTCAACTGAACAAGTATGCGTACTTTTAACTCAAAGCTAGCTGTCTTGGGAATTGTGAGTTGCACAAGACCCGATATGGTGTCATCACGGATGCGTCTCTTATACTCTTCCATAGTCATGTCTGCAATGTTCGCCATGTTGTTTTTGGGCTCGCTTTCGGGTACACTTCCTCTTTCTGATTCTGTTTCGGGCTTGTAACCAGCTTCCTTTTTGTTAGGAGTCTTCTCAAAGCTTTCAAACTTGCTTTTGTTTACTGGCTTATTGCTTGATTCTCCTATGTGTTTGTCCTTATTTTTATGGAACGCTGATTTCAAATCTTCAAATGGTGGTGTCAATGGTAAATTTGATCCGTGATTCATATACTAGCTACAATAAAACATAAAATAAAGTGTAAAAAGAACCAAAACGAAAACTGTTTGACGTACACCATGTTGTGGTCAAATAGAACCGCGTCGTGGTGAGCTACTAAAATCAGTAAAAGATAAAATTGAAAAACATGTCACTTTGTTTGGAATAAATTCCAACAAAGGGTCGATAAACAATTGTAGAAAATAAACTAACTAATTAATGAAACTGTTCCACGACAACAACGCCAAAAACTTGATACTTAATTTATATACTAGTTTTAACCAACTAATTTCACTAACTATTACGCCTAAGGCAGTGTACCTAATCGAAAATATAATAACACAAATAGTCGGGTATCGAACACAGGGAACGGGAATAATGGCTAATTTTATCTATTAAAGTTAACTAAATTACTATTAATTAAAAATGGGGCTTTTTCTCTAGTTTTGCAAGGCTTGAAACTTAAACACTTAATTAAAACATAAAAAGAAAACAACTAGCTAACACAAGAAAAACTAGGAAAACAAGAAACGGTTTTTACCAAGATAATTAACAGACTTTTGTTTACATTCAATATACTTGCTTTTATGGTTGATTTAATGGAAGATCAATGTATTAATGCTTCGTTGATTACCGATTCCTAAGGTGGCTAGATTAATGCTCACTAATCTAATCCTTTAGCAAGTAAGTTCATTTATACGGTGATCAAGCGGATAAACCAACAAATTTACTAGAGTTTGTTCGAGTTATGTGAGACCTATAATAAATTGATCGTATTAGGTTAATTGAATCAATACAATATATGATTGGTCTTCATATATTAGCTCCTACATTCACTTACCCACTTTTCTATTTAACCCTAGGTTTTTGGTCAAAACACTAGTCCTACAATTTTTCCAATCACAAGATAATAAGATTCAAGTCAATTAAGAATTATAGGTCATGCAAACTTAATTAAACTTAGCAATAAACAGAAAGTTAGTTATCATAAACACAGAGAGGTTCTTTAAAAGGCTAACATAACAAATAATCAACTTAGCATAATCCAATCCATAAATCAACTCCTAATAACGCAAGAAATCTAGTCTAAACGGAAGCTAGGGTGTTTAGCCCATAACTTCAGCAAACAAAAAAAAAGATTCACTTTGATTGTCATGATCAAAAGAAAGTAAAACAGGTAAAAAGGAGTAATGTTGCCTTAGATCTCTCAAAAATCAAGCTAGTAATCGAATTCTGCACTTCTCAACTTTCAAGTTGTGTCTCTAGTCTCTAGAGGTCGATAATAGCTTCTACAATCCAACAAGTTTGAGAGAAAACTTGATTTATAAATAGTTTTCGAAAATCGATGCACCATGGCGTGGTTATGGCCACCACACCGTGGTTGGTGGCAAATTCGCGTATCCAGCAAGGCATAATTCCATCGGGATTCTTCATATTACCATGTCGTAGTGAGGGTCACCACGCCGTGGTTCTTCATCTTAATTTATTCTTTTAGTTTTAATCCAAGTTCCTAGCTTCCAGCTTCCATTTTGCTTCCTTTCTAGTCTCAAGCATGTCTATTATTGTTGCAATACAAAACATAACAAATTAAGCATCTTTTGTCCTAATAACCAACATAATTATGGCTAAAATATTAATATATGATATTATATATATATATATATATATATATATATATATATATGCACATATCATGTATAAGGATAACGACCAATAAAATGAACGTTGAATGGGTGTCCACTCTCACCCACCGCTCCCTTGTATGGTAGATGGTTGTTAGTCGAACGGGTTTGATAAGATATAACCTTTAAAAGTATGATGCTATAAAGTAACTAAACTTTTTATGAATCCCACACTAGTTACTTTTGGAAAAATGTGAAGTGTATGCTAATCCATAAAAACACACATCACTCTTTATATGTCGTTAGTGGAGCATGCGTAGCTAACCGGCACACTAATTTGGGACTATAAAGTTGAGGTGATGGACAAATCGAAAATTATCATTATTGATAGAGCATGTGTGGTTTACCTATACATCAATTCGAGATGATAAATGACCACGAGGTTGTTGAGCGGATTTGCATGATTATTGACATCTTATTTGTGATCCTCGGCATCCCAGTCACAAATTGAAGAGCACAATCCAATTGAAATTGGTAAAAGCCTTACCTACCTAAAATAGATTTGCAATTTTATTACAACATCCTTCTTTAAAGTTCAAATTGAAAATGCGGATCATAGCCTTAATCTAATTTATGGGTTAATAATTAGGGATTAAAATCAACTAACTTGAATTCTCTCTTCTCCCAAAACTTTAGATGTCTTATGAAGATAGAAGTGGTCTTCCTCGTTCTTCTGGAAATTTTTTTCCTAGTTCTTCTGGAGATGGTCATCCACATTCGAGTCAAGGTGAAAACGTTTTCTCTTCTTTGGTTAATGGTGGAACTGGACATCATCTCTCTTCAATTCTTCCACCTCCTCCTGTGACTCTCCCAACGTCACGTTTTCCTCAAGTTGAAAGATACGAGACTACTTCTGCCTTATTGGCATGCAAACATCAAGATGGAAACTTTGTATGTGCGCATGTTCTGAAAATGAAATTGTACATTGAGAAATTGGGTAGAATGAGTATCGTTTTTTCAAAGGAGTAAGCCATTGACTTGGTACTTCTCTCGCTTCCAAAGTCATATAGTCAGTTCATGGATAACTTGTATATGAGGAATCATGATGTGACCCTAATTTATCTAACCGAGATGTTGGTAGTTGTTGAAGCATAAAATCTTAATAACACATCTGAAGCAAAGTTGCTTAATGGGTCTAATTCTAAGAGTTCCATGGACGTTGATAATGGTAATGAGAAAAGCATAATCGGGTGAGCCTTAAGATGACGATCTTGGCTACACCTAGGGTCTTTAAGCAGCAAATTAGAACAAATTTCTCAAAGACCAGCATTAGAAAAGTATAAGGAGTTCACAAAGAAAGGAACTCACACTAAGGATATTAGCAAACCCTGTATAAATACCATGTGATAGCCGACATAAACCATACACAAAGCAACCAAACAACAAGAATATATGTGGTTGTGAAAAACATTCATACCCAATAATCAAAAGTAAACATTGTCAGATTTCCGGACGCCTGGACTTTCAGGCTGCCACTAAGGGCAGAAAAGACAAGAAACAAAGAAAGGCATAGAAAATATTGTCCACAGAGGTTACATCAAAACAAAACAGGAAAGCATCACTACTTATGGGCAGAGGCGTTACCATCACCAGGGGAAGAGCTTGGGCCAGGGCCCAACCCATCGCTCTGAGCATCTTGGCAAAGATCACGGAGCCCGACTATGTCTAGACTACACAGGTGAAGATAGCCGGCAAAATCCGTTTCAGTGAAAGTCGCCATGGCATCTTCCATCTCTTGGGTCTTAGTGTACACGTCCAACTCAGCCTTTGGATTAAACTCCCCGATAATCACCAGCTCCTTTATAGCTCTCTTTCCCTGCTCCACACCTGCCGCCACAAAAGCTGCCTGCACCTGAACTAAACCCTGAAGAAACTAAGGGCTCTCGATCACCCTGTCCACCACTCAGCTGAGCCCGTCGCTAAGGATCCACAAAATATCCTTCTCCAGCGCTCCTTTTGCAGCGTTCTCAGCAACCAGGTCGACCTCTAGTTCTGTCGTCTGCTCGCTTAGACCGACATTCTCCAAACTCAGGGCTCCTACACGATTCAAGCACCTCACCTCTCCCTCCAGCTTTTTCACCTGTTCTTGTAAGCTTGTCTTCTCGAGCAGCGTCACCTCCTGCTTGGCCTCCCAGCTACTCTTGTCGGCTTCTATCTTTGTCACCTAGGCTTTCAGCTCTTCACATTCAATGCTCTTCCTGTCAGAGTCAGACTGGATGGTCTCCATATCGGAGATACGTTCAACAGCTGCGACCAAGTAAGATGACACTTGGGCGGCGGCATAGCGCAAGTCGTCGGCCATGTGCTCATCTAATAGGACAGTTAAGGCCTCAGTTGTAGCAGGAGGAAAAGCGTACTGACACCACTGAAGAGCGGTGTCATGATCGAAGACAAGGTCTTGGGAAGTTAGCCTCCAAGCTGGCTTGTAGGCATCCGGATGAGAACCTCCAAGCTAGCTTGTAGCACATAAATGAAATGAGTGGCTTCAAAATCATTTTTTAAACATTTAATGTATTTGTTTCATTTTTTGTTCTAGCTTCTTATTATAGCTTTTCTTCAACGCAATTCAGCCCTTCTAAAAAAAATTGTTTTGTTACTCGTAGCTTCTTTCGTCAAGAAATGAAAATCGGATCCACAAGATGCCAAAAAGTAAGGCTTTGTCTTGTCTGTTTTGTCGATAGAATTGGAACCCGCTGAATTCCTATAAAATCCATATCTAAAGATATTTAGATTTATTAGGAGTAAGAGTAAGAGTAAGGTCAACAAATTTAAATTCATCTACTTACTTTTGAATTTTTATGAAAAAGATAAATTTATCCCTTTATCAAAAACAAAACAAAGTAGCCCATAAAGTTTAAAAGTAAAGGACTAAAGATATTATGAGTTATGTTTATTTGGACTTTTCTACCCACTGAGCTAGTGAAGCCCGCTCCCTACTCGTTATGACTCAGCTAAATTGAGCCATTCATTTTGGGCTTTGTGATAAGCTGCTGCTTAGTTCTTTTAGAATTGTTAAGAATTTTAGAAAATTTTGTTTACTCAAACAAGATAAACATTCTAAAACTTATTGTTATCATGATTTAATGGGATATTGAGATATTTGTAAGAAAATCCATCAATTTTTTGAGTTTTTCGGTTTATATATATATATATATATATATATATATATATAGGTTTAGGTTCATTTGAGACCATTCTAATTTTGTGAGACCGTGAGACCAAATCTAAAAATAATTTTAAAATGCAAAATAAATGGAAAAATCCAAAAATTCTTTTTTTAAATATTATTTTCGGAACTTGAGTTAACTAAAAAGAAATAAAAAAAATCCCGTTTTTTTTTTTGAAAAATACGTGAAATATTCTAAATAGAATATTACACTGACATATTCTAAAAAATAATTTTAAAATGCAAAATAAATGGAAGAATCTAAAAATTATTTTTTTAAATATTATTTTCGGAACTTGAATTAACTAAAAAAAATAAAAATAAAAAAAATCCTATTTTTTTTAAAATACGTGAAATATTCTAAATAGAATATTACACTGTACATATTCTAAAAGTAATTCTAAAATGCAAAATAAATGGAAAAATTAAAAAAAAATTTAAATATTATTTTCGGAACTTGAATTAACTAAAAAAAATAAAAAATAAATAAAAAAAATAAAAAAATGCGTCTCACGGTTTCACAAAATTAGGTCGTCTCACATGAACCTAACCCTATATATATATATATATATATATATATATATATATATATATATATATATATATATATCTATATATATATATAGGATGAGATTCAATAGAGAACCATAATTAACAAGGAACCAATCGTGAACGTTGGAAATCATAATGATCAACGGCCAAGGAAATAGATATACACTCTTATATTGGACGCACACACATCGGATTATACCAAAAAATCCATCTCTTTATCAAAAAATCCTCCTCTTTTTTTCATTTAAAATTTTTTTAGGCGATATTTTTTGTCAAAAAAAAACGAATATACCGTTGTTCTCAATTTTTCGTCCTCTTTCCATAGAGATCCATATTAATATATAAAAAACGAACTTTTTTTCAAAAAAAATCCACTTCATTTTGTTAGTTTTTTCAATATTTAAGTTTATTTTTATATAAAAAAACTAATTATAACAAAAATATTGATTTTTTGTACTCTACTAATAAACATCAAAAAAAAAAAAAAAAAAAATCGAACAGTATAGATTCACACTTTGAATCTAAACTGTAATATTTCAATTTTCAATATTCACAATGTGAAAAAGCTCGATCAGTTCAGATTCACATTGTGAATCTGACTTACTATTATACACACTATGAATCTGAGAAAGTTCAAAAAAAAAAAACCTCGAACTGTGTAAATTCACACTATGAATCTAAACTCTAAATATTTCAATTTTCAACATTCACAATGTGAAAAAGCTCGATCAATTCAGATTCACACTGTGAATCTGACTTATTATTACGCACACTATGAATCTGAGAAGTTTCACAACGTGAATCTAAACAGGTTCACAATATGAATCTGAACAGGTTCACAATGTGAATCTGAACTGAAACATAGTTTTTTTTTACACAAATATGAATCTATGTTTAAAAAGTATAGAAAACATGAATTTTGATATATTTATTATTTTTTTCTATAAAAAAATAGAGCTTAACTTTTCAACAAAGAAAATGAAGTGAGTTTTTTTTCGAAAAAAAAGCTCGTTTTTCATATCATTATTGATCTCTTTGGAAAGAGGATGAAAAATCGTGAACGGTATATTCGGTTTTTTTATCGATAAAAAACATGGCCTAAAAAATTTTAAACGAAAAAAATGAAGTGAGTTTTGTTATAATTCGGTGCATGTGCGTCCATTGTAAAAGTCTAAAACTCTTCCTTTTGTCGTTGATCCTTTAAATTTCAAAACTTTTGATTGGTTCCTTGGTTACCTGATTAATAACGTTCTTGATGGGTTTTGTTATACTTGCTTCCTTGGTGTTATATATATATATATATATATATATATATATATATATATATATATATATATATATATATATATATATATATATATATATATATATATATATATATATATATATAAAAGTTCAATAAAGAACCATTATTAATAAAGTAACCAAGGAACCAATTCAACTCGTCGAAATTTAAACCGATCAACGGCAAAATGAAGTTTTGTAGACTTTTACAATGGACGCACATGTACCGGAATATAACAAAATTCACTTCCTATTTTAGTTTAATTTTTTTAGGTCATGTTTTTTATCAAAAAAAAAAAAACGAGTATACAATTTTTCGTGATTTTTCGTCCACTTTCAATAGAGATTCATATTAATATATAAAAAATGATTTTATTTTTCAAAAAACTCACTTCATTTTTTTTATTTGTTGAAAAGTAGGTCTATTTGGTTATAGAAAAAAAATTAATAAATATATCAAAATTCATACTTTTTGGTACTCTTTTAAACATATATTGATATTGATGTTTTAAAAAAAAATCATCGATATTTCAGTTCAAATTCACATTGTCAACATTCTCAGATTTACAGTGTGCATAATAGTAAGTCAGATTCACAATGTGAATATGAACTGATCGAATTTTTTTCACATTGTGAATGTTAAAAATTGAAATAGTTACAGTTTGGATTCACAGTGTGTGTCTACACTGATCGAGGTTTTTTTTAGTCGGTGTTGATGTTTATTAATAGAGTACAAAAAATTAATATTTTTGTTATAATTAGTTTTTTTTTATAAAAATAAACTTAAATATTGAAAAAACTAAAAAAAATGAAGTGGTTTTTTTCGAAAAAAAAAATCGTTTTGTATATATCAACATGGATCTCTATGGAAAGAGGACGAAAAATCGAGAACAACGGTATATTCAGTTTTTTTTTTCGATAAAAAATGTGGCCTAAAAAAAATTAAAACGACAAAAAAGAGGGGGGTTTTGGTAAGAAAGTGGATTTTTTGGTATAATTTGGTGTGTGTGTGTGTGTCCAATGTACAAGTGTACATTTATTTTCTTGGTCGTTGATCATTATGATTTCCGACGCTCATCATTGGTTTTTTGTTAATTATGGTTCTTTATTGAACCCCACCATATATATATATATATATATATATATATATATATATATATATATATATATATATATATATATATATATATAGAGAGAGAGAGAGAGAGAGAGAGAGAATTTCATATATGCCCCTCTTAAACTTCAAAATATCATATTTGTCCAGCTTAATTTCTCAATATCCCTTCATAAACCTTCAAAATATCATATTTGCCCAAATTCTTTTTTATAATATTTTTAATATTTTATAATCATTTTTTATACTTTATAATTATAATAATAATTAAAAATTTTAACCATATTATCCTTACGTTTATAATAATGAAATGCGAACTTCTAAATTGTTGGAATGTCGCTTTCTTGACAAACAAAAAGATTCATCTTCAAACCTCTCTATGGAATGTATATTTTAATTGTTTAGTTTTTGTTGTTGTTTGATTATTATCATGTTGTAGATGGAGGATATTTTAAATATTACCATTGTTATTTTGATGTTTAAAAAGTACATATACAATATTTTGATATTTAAGAAGGGCGTATATAATATTTTGATGTTTAAAAATGACATATATATGATATGAGAAATTAAATATCACTCTACCTTTTAATCCTACCAATCCTCCTACCCATTTAAATGATGACATGTGTCATATTAGTATCCTAAAATATCATTAAATCTCGTTAAATGAACATTAAATGTTACACATGTCACCATTTCATTGGGTAGGAGGATATGTAGGAACAAAAAGTAGGAGGATATTTAATTTCTCGATATGATATTTTTAAATTTTATAAAGGATAAATTTGATATATATATATATATATATATATATATATATATATATATATATATATATATATATATATATATATAGAAGTTCAAAAGTTTTTAAGACCAAAGTCTTAAATCTTAAAAAATGAGCTTGATTTTGATCCATTGGATTTTATTTAAATGTTTGGGATTAAAAATTTAATTTAATAGTGATCCCTATCAAGTAAATTTGATCAATCAAGAACATAAATACGATACTATATATACCATGTATAACATGTATCAATGTTTTAAGGCTATGTTTAGCGGACTAGCTGAAAAGCTAGTTGTTAGCTGAAAAGCTAGCTGTTAAATAAAAAGCTAGCTGATAAAAAATAACGTTTGGTAAAACTAGCTGAAATATATAAAATTACATAAAAGGACATGTACGAATATGTGTTTCTATAATTAATTAAGGGGTCTATTTGGAAAATTTTAAAAAAGCTCCTAAAAAGCTAGTCTAAGTAGTTTTTCAAAAAGCTAGCTTATAAGCTAACTTATTAGCTACTTTTTGGCTTATCAAACACGACAACATAAAAAAGCTCGAAAAATAAGCTAGCTCATCAGCTAGCTGTGGCGCGCCAAACACAGCCTAAACCCGAATAATTGTAAGACATAAAATTTTACTCTGTGAATTTAGCCTACACATATTCTACCCCAACTCAGCTGATGCCCTAAATTTTACCTTGTCGCGCCGCACTACCGTACAACCACCTGACCATCGTCTTTCCCTCTTCCTTTATTTCTATGATTCTATCTCCCTATAAAAACCACCACCCACCAAATACACCAACGCTTTTTAATTTGATTTAATTGTGGAATTCATGGAATTGTTCTTTGAAGAGGAAGTAAGAGGCATAAGTTTTTGTTGAATTTACTTTCTTCGTTTCTTGATAAATATGATGTTTGATGTTTCTGGTTTCGGGAATTTTCTATTGTAGTGGAAGTGAAAAATAACGGCTTAATTCACTGTTTTTGCATTTCAATTTGCTTTGTTTAGCTTGTATGATTTCATCCAAGCATTTAATTTTTTTTAATATGTTTATATATTTTCTCTTTTATTTTATTTAGGTATTGTTATATGGTTTTCTTCATATTAAACAATTTGATTTTTGGAAGCAAGAAAATTATTAGCTTCTTAACAATTCCATTATATATTGATGTTCGACTGCTACCACATAATGGCCACAAACATGCCTCTAGAGGACCATGTTTAATACACATCTGTTTTTTATGGTTTCACAGGAAGAGTAAAATTTTATTTGGCCAGGAATGATTCGTTGAATCAAAGCCAAGAAGCTCTAACTGTTAAAGATACATTCAACAACCAATTGATATTGAGTGACTAGATCTTGGAAAAAGTGTAAAAAAAGTGTTTCATAAACTATGTCGAAGAAACGTTGTTTCTTTTTATATTTTTACAGCATTTTTTTTATACTCTATTAAAGAATTTGTCTTTTCAACTTGAATTTTTTATCTAATGAATCTTGTACTTCAGATTTTTGGCCATCCTCTTAAATCACTTGATTTTAGATCCGATCTACCCTCTTTTACTCTCTCTACTGCATAAATGGGATGTCAAATTTTAACATGTACTTTTACTTCAAAGTTTTGGGTTTATTTTATGTCATCTAGGCTCACACACAATCAACATTAACTGAAACTAGGTGGATTTTCAATATCATTTTTCTTTATAGTGGAACACGTAGGGTTGAATATGGTCATGAAGCCATTTCTTTTAAATGTATGAAAATAGGACAAAAAAGCTTATGGATGTTGAAATGTATCAAGTTTTTCTGTAAATTAACAATCCAGGTGTTCTCTATTTTTAACTTTTCATATTTAATTTGCAAACCAAAACTCCATATGTTATTGTAATATTGCTTGAGGAACTCTTCAAAGTTCTGATAATCATTTTCGGTTTGTTGCTTAAACGATTGAACCATTTTATAGGTTTCACTCCCCTTTTCTCTATGTCTATCCCCAACTCCAAGATATTGTACACATAGTGTAAGATTATCTGAACAACAAGAAATATCCAATTTTAATACATTAAATGCCCATTTAATAGACATGGACCAATTATAATAAATAAGATGTGGAATAGATAGAAAAAGCTTAAGTTGTACATGTGTTTCTGTATGTATCTGTATCTTTGTTACTTTGTATGCAGTGTACGTATCTGTATATGTTTAGATGTGCAGTTGTATAAATATAGATTGATAAGTTGTGTAAGATGTCTTAATCAAAAAACATGTACAGTTGTTGCCAAAATAGGTGTGCAGATGTATCTCTTTGATTTTTTACAATTTGAACAAAAAGAAAGTAATAAATTATTGTTTTGGTTGGAAATTCCTATTGTTCAAAATCGTTAATTGTGTTATTCATTGCTTTTTGATTTATGTGTTTTATTTAAATTGTATGCTTGCTGCAGTATTTATTTTTTGAGATTGTATTTCAGAGATAATCTTTAAAAAGAAACATAGTTATTATGGAAGCTTTCAAAAACTATACCAAATATTGTGGTTTTCGCAAAAAATCCAATTTATATATAAGTTAAATTTTATTGTCTTATGGATTAAAATTTTCAGTATACTGTTAATAATAATGAAAAATAAAGTGAAAACATCTATGTTTATATATACTAACCAAAAGTTAGATTTAAGTTCAATCTTAGTATTTTTAGGATATGATAACTTATGACTTGGAGAATAACTATTTTTTAATAACACGTATAATTGAAATAAAAGGCACACAGCTTATGGGTTTTAAAATACTCTTGTTCAAATGAGATCATCATGGGCATGTTTGACAAAACTAACTGGTAGCGGGTAGCTTGTAGCTTGTAGCGTTTTGTTAAACGCTACATGAAGTAGCTTTTGGATTTGGAACGTTTTGGTTAAACTAAACGCTAGAAGCTTATAGTGTCAAATGAAAGTTTTTGTTTTAAACGGAGCATTTTGACAAATGCTAGAAGCTAGAAGCTCCCAAACGTTCCAAAACGCTCCGTGCCAAACATACCCCATATCTCATGAATAGTCGTGACTTAGAGAAACGAAGAGACCCTACTTTTTGTAGTTAAAAGAATAGATTAGGTAAAAGAATATAAAAGGTTGTGCCCATCAATATTACTATACAATTAACTCTTAGGTTTCTTAAATTTTATATTTAAACCATTAAACTTTATTAAACACTATATAATACTTTTGTCTTTCTAATATCTTTATTTAAAATTCTAATAATTTACTAAATTAAAATTTCTTTTATCATAAATATATGTATTATTTTATAGTAATTTCGTCGATTTTAATGAAATTTGTAATATCACTATTAAATGATATAATTCGACTATAATTAAATTCATATGTTGTTTATTACTTACATTTTAATTTAATATTAAGAAATCATTTTATATTTATGAATTCTACATTAAAAACAATAAGCTTTTATATGGTTGTGACCGCAACGAATCTAAAACGTAATCATATTCAATAGGCTATTCACTATTTGGATAAAACCAAAGTGTCCAATTAGACAATTTGGATTGGACTATTTGGTTCGGATAGTTGGATTTTTGGATTGATTTTCAACATAACCGAATTATAATTTTGGATTTCGGATTGGTTTTGGTTTATAAAATAAAAACCGAATAGTCCAAAAAAAATAAATAACAATTTATTATTTATTTATTTTTAATATATTTATAATTATTTATTAATTTTCTTCTTCGTTTTTTCATATAGGTTCAAAACGTTTAATCTAATAAAAAAAATTAATATGCATTTTCTTTCAAAAGTTTTTTATCTATAAAATATTAAAGTATAATATATCTTCTTAGCAGTTGTTTAGAAATTTTAAATCACAACTGAATAATTTGTTTTTGTTTCTTCTATAAAATCGGATAATATTATAATTATATGTTGTTTTAAAATGTTATTGTTTTTGAAAACCAAATTATAAAAACCGATCCAACCGAATTGTAATTGGAACGGATCGAATTGGATTTTAAATTTAATTTGGACTATTCGGCTCAATGCTTTAAAAACCAAAATCAATTTGGATTTACTTGATTGGATTGGATCAAATCGATTCATCCAAACGAACACCCTTAAATTGCTCAATGATATACAATTTTTTTTTAACAATAAAAGTTGCATAATCCTTACATTTAAAAATACACGTGCACAACATATTTTGCATTAAACTATATACAAATGTTTTGAAGGCCTAAAACATTTTATGTTACACAAGGATCTAATTAAAACAAAGTTACACGAATATATAAATAAAATATAAACAATGGAAAACTCTAAAGACGGTTAATGAAAAATTCTTGACAATTATAATACTCTTGATAAAAGTGATGATCTTTGTTAAAATATTAAAAATATTTCTAAATTTTTTATAACAGCCATACTTATAAGATAATTTTATTAAAATGATATTTTTATATAAGTTTTTTTAACACAAAAAAATGTTTTCTTGATAAAAAGCCACAATCTTTCTTAAACACTAAATTTCTTTTAGTTTTGAACGGTATAAAATTTTTTGATTTAATTTGGTATTTTCTCTAACTAATACGTTTCCCATTTACCATTAAAAAACTTATTTTCAATTAAAATAAATTATTTATATGGTGTTATTTGGTTAAAAAACTATTTGATGTAGGAATTTATTCATTAGAAGGAAATCTAAGTGTCGCCAGAAAAATTTTCATAGCCGCATCCATATATATATATATATATATATATATATATATATATATATATATATATATATATATATATATATATATATATATATATATATATATATATATATATATATATATACTTTACATTTTTCATGCAATTTCTTAATTTTATCAGTTTTACATATTTTCCAAAATAAAAATCACAAGAATTAACGATTTTACTACATTTCAGTTTTACATATTTTCCACATTGTCTACCCCATGTACTCAACTTCAACACTAGAACGAGAAACGATATGATGGCGTTTAGAAGACCAGGAGACGAGATTATGGACAAGATAAACACATAACCTAGAGGTTGACCGGCGTATGGAAGGACACCCATCCCAGCTAGCATCATAGTAGGAAACCAAGCGATTAACAACTTGCGGACGAATAAGAATGTCATGCATTAAGGTACACTTAAGATACCATAGAAATGCGCTTTAGAGCCAAGAAATTCGATACACAATGGTCATACATAAAGAGGCAGACTTGTTGTACATTGTAGCTAATATTTGGACAAATGAAAGCTAGATATTGAAGAGTGCCTACAAGGCTTCGATTAAGTGTTGGATCAGAGACGGGCTTACCATTAACGGAGAACATGGATTTAGCGTAACACCCAAAGTTTTGAAGGCCAAGAAAGGAAAGAAAACCCTAAGTTAGGGGACGACTCGGCGAGTCCAAGGAGGAACTCGGCGAGTCCGAGCGGGATCCGGGTCGAGGAGTAAGTGACCGACTCGGTGAGTCGGCCAAGGAGACTCGGCGAGTCTGGTCTGTACGAGGAAAACCCTAAATTCGGGACTTGGGCCTATTTAAGCGTCTCATTCTCTCCCCTATAGTTCCTTTGCAGTCTCTCTCACCCAGAAAACGAACCCTAAGCCTCCATTGTTGTGCATTCAAGCTTCCAAGCCATTTTGGGTGATTTGAAGGAAGAAGAAAGAGGGGAATCAGTGAAGCTTCAAGGATTGGCTTTAGATCTGGAGTTTATGGATCCTTTCTGAGGCATTTGAAGGTATTAAGTCGTTTCCCTTCCTTTAGATCTATTTTGGTTGTGAGTTTTGGGGTTTTTTTTAGCCATGATTAGTTGCCCATTGGAGTTAGAAGCCGGATCTGGAGTTGCTACTCCAGATCTAAGCATATTATGGTCTTGAGAAGCATAAAGTTTCAGCCCTTGAGTTGATTATGGAGCCTCTTTGCCTTAAACCCTAGTTTATGGTGTATTTTGCTTAGATCTCCTTCTCTACATGTAAAGTTTGCAACTTTACGTGAGGAATAGGCTTGGGAAAGGTAGATCTACAGTTTGGAGTCCATGCATGACTCAAAAGTCCTCTGCATGTATAGAGATTTGAATAGACTCGGCGAGTCCTTTGAGTGGACTCGACGAGTAGCATGAAGATGACGAGGAACTCGACGGGTGGGATGAACAGCTCGTCGAGTCTGATGAAGTTGGGCAGGAACTCGACGAGTTGGATGAACAACTCGGCGAGTCTGTTGAAGGTTGTCTTAGACTCGGCGAGTCTGTTTTTAGACTCGGCGAGTCAGGTCGCGAAACCCCAAACCCTTCGAGTTGAGACTCGAATCAGTGAGTCGAATGGAGACTTGGTGAGTTGGACAGGTCAGGACTCGGAAATCGGTTGACTCGGCGAGTCATGGACTGACTCGGCGAGTCGAGTCGCGAATAGAAGGACTCTGAATGTATGAACTCGGCGAGTCAATAGGGTGACTCGGCGAGTAGGGTTGACCTAGAAGGTTGACTTTGACCAGGACTTTGACCTTGACCGGAGTTGATTTGGTTGTCTTTCGGGGGTCAGTTAGACTCAGTGTTGCATTGATATTGGTAGCTCGGGGAGCGAGTGGAGCAGAAGTTCAGAGAGTTGTCGGGCAGCAGCTAGTGGGTTCATCAGCCAGTTCAGCTAGTGCAGGTGAGTTTCCCTTTGTATGAATGGGTCTACGGCCACAATGTCGGCCTATGTAGTTGCGAGTAGAAGACCCGAGGGTTAACCCTAGGCACAGTATGCTAGTATGATATCCGGGACGAGGTCCAATGATAGAGGGCGGGTGCCCAAGGAATGGTTTATGTGATAGTTTATACTTGTTGTCTGTGTGATACTTGTATGTGCCTGGTAGGGAGGTGAGTGTGGGCGAGGTCCCGTATCTCACCAATAGCAGAGTGTGGATGGTGTTCCACATCTCAGTAGCAGCAGAGCAGGGGCGAGGCCCAAGTTAGGGAAGGAGTGAGGGTGGGCTGGGCCCGTACCTCACTATCAGCAGGAGTATGGACGGGGTTCCATGACTCATCAGTAGCAAGACAAGGGCGGGGCCCAGAGATAGGCGAGGCCTTAGGACAAGATCCGTTAGTATGTGTTTAGATTATGTGATGTGATGTGATATGCTTACGTGCTATTATATGTTAGTGGGCGAGGCCCTGTGACAGGCGAGGCCTAGGTGAAACAGATCTGTATCCGAGCGGGGCTCGAAACCAGGCGGGGCCGTTGTAGCGGGCGAGGCTCGAGGTAGGGGCGAGGCCTAGGATAGCGGGCGTGGCCCAGTATGTGCAGTGTGTGGTTATGCATGGTATGTAGTAGGGTGGGGAACTCACTAAGCTTCGTGCTTACGGTTTTCAGTTTTGGTTTCAGGTAGTTCTGGTAGCGGAGGGAAGAGCTCGGGGTGATCGCATGGCACACACCATAGTTTTGACAGCCTGGGAATGTTTACTCTGATAACGAACATGTATTTTGGGAACTAATACTCTGTTTATCTTTTGAAATGATGAATTTGCTTAAAGTAATGTTTTATTAAAAGAAATTTTTAGTCTTGAATTTTGGGACGTTACATTTAGTGTCAGTTGGAATGTTGCAAGGATTACGTTTAACCATATCAGAATGTGTAAGCATCTCCTGAGAAAAAAAATAGTTTGGGAGAGCAAAAGGCATGAGCCACTGCGAGATGCGGCATTGCCGAGGAAGAAAGACAAAGGCCTTCGACCTGACATGGGAAATTCAAAAGATAAGTGACCGATGAGTTAAGGATAAGAGGCAATAAGTATGATGTCATCAACATATATGAGTAAGTAGATAGTATCATGTATATGATGATATGTTAAGAGAGAACTATGTTGCTACTATAAAACCATAGGGAGGATATATAGACAATGAATCAATAGTACCATGCTCGTGGGGCCTCTTTAAGATCGTATATAGCTAAAGACACACATGATCAAGGAATTTAGTGTTTACTTGTCCAAGGGTTGGTGTAAATAAAGAGTTGATGCAATGATTTTTATAGTCTCAGGGGAAATAATAGAGAAATGAAGAACAACTTAGCTAACTATAGCCATAAGATGTTTTTGTTGTGTTACTACTTATTAATTATTATTTTTATAAAATTATTAATGATTTTGCTTATAAAAATGTTAGACGAATCACTAATTATAAAAAAAAAATGAAATTGTATGAAATTTGTGCTTTTGAGAGGCCTTTTTTTCTCTCTCGCCCAGGGCCTAAATGTAATGTCCCAAAATTTATAAGGTAAAATTTTCATTTTTAATTCAACCACAAACACCATTTATCATTTTCAATAATTCAAAAGTATATCAAAGTAAAAATAATTATCAAAGTACAATCCCAAAATCATAAAGTTTTGGAAACATGGGTGGATGTGTTGCGTTCACGTCAGGCCCTTCTCTTTCGAATCAGAAATACCTGAAACCATAATACATAAACTGTAAGCACAAAGCTTAGTGAGTTCCCTGAAATACCGAATACCATACATATACATCAGCTCAAGGTTGTATCGGGCCTGTTTCACCCCCGAGTCTATTTCACCATCGAGTTTATTTCAGCTCATATGTCAGCCTAAGGCTGTACCGAGTGTATTTCACCCTCGAGTCTATTTCAACTCATATGTCGGCACAAGTTTGTACCGGGTCTATTTCACCCTACATACATATAGTGAACAGACACACAGACATACAATACATACAACAGTAATCATAAACACTACAAGCACATACAATCCCTAAGGTCGTATAGTATAGTGGGCAAACTCACATCAGTCCACTGAAAATCCAACAGATGCTCGGGCTACTGGACCGGATAATCCTCGTGCTAACCAACCAAATACAATCAAAATCAATAATTGAGTCATAACCCATATTCGGGACCTTACTTTACTAAACCTGACTCCTAGCATAAAAAACCGTTTTACCCTTCCCCTCAATTGGCCCAATTAACCGTGCCCCAAACTCAATGGCACTTAAAGCCCAATGTGTAACATCCCAAAAAACACAGTTTGAAAATTTCGTTTAATTTAATAATAAAAACCATAGTCAATAAACCTCATATAAAAATCATAAGCAATGTATCTCAAAATATTATAACAACTGTCAAGTATATCAGATTATAAACATCCCAGGCTGAACAAATGGTGTGTGCACTGTAATCTTCCCGAGCTCCTCTTTTGAAAACTGAGTACGTGAAACCAAAACTGAAACTGTAATCACGAAACTTAGTGAGCTCCCCCCAAACTACCACATACCATACAATAACATACAAACACATATTAGGCATTGCCCACTGCATCGGACCGAAGTCCGGAAACTGCATCAGACCGAAGTCCGGAACTAACCAGGGCTGTAACAACGAAATTTTCAAAACAAAATTTTTCATTTTTCACCAACCAAGTTCACATAAAAATATTCTCAAAAATATCCAACAGTAGTTATCGAAACATAACATATCCCAAGATCACAAAAATCAAATCCTCTCTCTAGTGTGTACGGGTCACGCTGGCGCCTTTCCACGGTCCTCGCTAGTACCTGAAACACATAACACAACAACTGTAAGCATAAATGCTTAGTGAGTTCCCAAAAATACCGCATACAACACATACGCCACTCGAGGCTATAATACGACCCTCCGGTCGGTGTGTCTCAGCAGTCCCGTTGCTCGTTGGACCCTCTGGTCCAGTCATAGCTCGTTGGACCCTCCGGCCCGGTCTGTATTGTTTGGACCCTCCGGTCCGGTCCGTAACACCATGCAACATACATATAACACATAGCACATAATCTCATACATAATACATAAGACCCTCTGGCCAACACATAATACCACTCTAGGTAACGTATAGTGAGAAGACTCACCTCGTGTAACTCGGTAACTCGGAAATCTCGAACTCGGAGAAATAAGACCTAGCCTCCGCCTAATCATATGAAATAATCACTTGTCATCAACATAATTCCCAAGGCTAGACCATTTCCTCTAATCACTCTCAGGAGAGGTAAAAGACGATTTTACCCCTTACTTGGCTCAAATACACTAAAGTTGACTAAACCCTAAAAATCAACAAAAGTCAACCCTCCGGGTTACGCTGCGCCTACCAAACGTGTACGTTGGGCGTACCGGGAGCCTTCTCAGAATCGGGGTACGCGGCCCCTTACGCCGCGCGTATTGGGATTACGCCCAGCGTAATGCCCAGCTTCCTCATCCAACTCATTTAGGTCTTAAACGGTTAAGACTTTCATCCAAAATTCAGATCTGACCCTTCTAACATGAATTAATCCATAAAGTTGAATCCTTTAAGCCTTTGCATGGCTGTAAAGGTCACTTTGTGCTCAAAACACCTTTCCTCTTTCCATAATGAGACTATAAATCATGCATGCCGCAAGATCCATGTCCAAGACTCCATTTTTATGACTCCTCAACATATAATACACTAGAAAAGGTCAGATCTAAGCTTATGGAGACTCTTTGCACAAAAAGTCTCCAACTTTGAACCAAAAACCCTAAAAATGGTCCAAAAAGCAAAACTCATGAAGAACAAGGAAAGCTTTGAGCTTTTTACATCAGGAAGGATTCCAACCACTGTAGAACTCGGATCTACACTTGTTCTTCAACTTCTAGCTCCAACAATGGCTCTTTCTTCTCCTTCTTCACCTTGAAAAGACAACTTTAATCTCAAAAACTCACACACAAGCTAAAGCACGAATCTCAGCTCTTCAAGGGCTCTCTCAAGGGTGTATGGTGGCTAGGGCAAAGGACTACATGTTCCTCTTATAGTGCAAGGCCACAAATTAGGGTTTTGCATCTGGGTCGGTTACGCTCGGCATAACCTTGGGTACGCCCAGCGTACCCGGATGACCCGCGTACAAATTAAGCGCGCGAGTACGCGCGGTGTACCCCCAGTACGCCCAACGTACTCACCCACTACATCTTTCACTTTAAGGGACTAACTAGCCAATTCTCCAAAATAGAAGGGTTATAAAGCTAACCTGGATTCCGGGCTGTTACAAGGGCCTTGCCCTCTGCATCGGGCCGAAGTCCGAAAATTGACTGAACATAGCATAGCATAATCATAACTACTAGCATAAACACATATACTGCATACTACATCGGAACGAAGTCCGGAACACATAACACAAAGACATGCTTGAATCACAAAGACATCAAGCACACCGAACTACTGCATCAGACTGAAGTCCGGAACTGACTGAACATAGCATAGCATATTCATAACTACTAGCATAAACACATATACTACATACTGCATCGTACCGAAGTTCGAAACTACTGCTAACTAAACAGGTCGGCATTATGGACTAGGAACATTACCCTAAGATGTTTTTGGCTGGAATTGGACTAGGAACATTACCCTAAGATGTTTTTGATCTTATAAACTTGTTTTTGATGTGGTAATGTTCATGCTAATCCAATTTCAAAGATAATTGTCAATAGATTCATGTTTTGTATTATTTTAAGGTTTAGACTAATTACATGAAAAAGTTTGATTTGAATTATCTTGTTCTTATGAGTTGCTTAGATTAATAGAAAAGTTGAGCGAAATAGTTGTTTTCAATCCAAATTAATCTAAGAGTTGATTCTAAAATGTGTTTTTGTAACTTGTCCTCAAGTTATATGAAAAGTCACATTTAAGTTTCATAAAACTCATAAAAGTTGGCAAAGGTTACAAAAATGAAGAGTCTAGTTCTAATTAAAAGGTGTTATGACTCCATAATTTGTCCTCAAGTTATGGAGGACCAAGAGTCTCTTCATTAAATATTAAATTAAAAAAAGTGTAACCTTAATTAATTTCATAAGTTATAAAATAAAGAAAAGTTAATTCTTTTATTAGTTTAAAGTCTTCCATAACTTGTCCTCAAATTATGGAACTTGAAGAGTTTTTGGATTAAAACTACTTTAAACACATAAGTTATGGAATTAATTAGTTTTGAATAGTTTCAAAACTTGCCCTCAAGTTTTGGAATTTGAAAAGTTTTCACTTATGAATACTTTAATTCCAAGTTAGCCCTTAGAATTTTAAAGAGTTAAAATTCAACCCTTATACTTTATAATATTATAAGTTAATAATATATATATATATATATATATATATATATATATATATATATGTATGTATATGTATAAGAGTAAAGTCAGTCTTACCGCTAGTACGCCTCATTCACGAAGCCGGTCTATAAGGTGGGTATAAGGTTGTTGCCTATAAAATGGCAACTTAATGGGTGTTCACTCTCACCCACCGCTTGCTTGACTGGTGGAGGGTCGTTAGTCGAACGGGTTTGACAGGACTATAATTCTACCTTCATTAAAAGTATTAATGATAAATACTAAGTACCTAAACTCTTAATAATACCCAATCTTAGATACTTAGGAAAATGTGAATAAGGTGCTAATCCATGAAATTACACTTTGCACTTTGTTTAAGTCGGTTAGTGGAGCGTGTGTGGTTAACCGGCACATTAACTCGTATTTAACATGGTAGGAAAAGGGTAACTTGATGTTTATCATAGTATCGATGGAGCGTGTGTGGTTAACCGAAACATCGATTGAGGGGTAAACACTTAAGGGTACCAAGTAATTTGCATGGTTACTTCACACCTTGTTTTATGATCCTCGGCATCCCAGTCACAAAATCTGAAGGGCACACTCGAGATTGAAACATGCCATTGAACAGTTCAATGAATCTCAAAAGATCTAGGAGTTTCAAAACCAATTAAAACCTAATAATACATTTTGTTTATCTTGGTGGAAATTGGTGAATCGTCATTCACCTACCTTCAAATATTTTATAGCTTGGATTACGGCATACCTCTTCTAAGTTATAAAATAGTTTGTTGGGTCCTAGCCTTAATATTTCATATTGGGTGTCATATTAAGGACTTAAGATCAACTATCTTGAATATCTCCCAAAAGATGTCTGGTTTAGACATTTATGATCTTCCCAAATCTCTTGAAACAAGCTTTCCTAAATGAAGATGATGTCCCTTGGAAATCATACTTCATTCACCTCCTCCAATTATTCTCCCCAACCCACAAGTTCCTGGAAAGTTTAAGGTCACTCAAGCCCAATTGGAAAGGCAAGGTCTAGATGTGGTCACATCTTGGAGATGTAGTCACATATTGACAAGCCGGGAGAGTTGGGTGTCAAAGTCTTGAGAAAGTTGGTGGTTCAATCACTTTCTAAGTCACATAGTGAGTTCCTTTGGGACACCTATAAAACAGACTATGACAAGACCCTTAATGATCTTATTTATTTGATAAGATCAACTTCCTAAAACTTTATGGACATTGACAATGATGACATTGGATATCTAGTAAAGCTCTCTCTTCCCAGTGGAAAGGGATCAGCCATAGTCAACTGGGTTGACCAAATGGTAAAGAGAAAAGCTAGGTCTGTGATAGTCCCATGTTCCATTACCAAAGCGTCCCATATGTTTATATTGCCAAAGGAAGAGACATTGGTTACGAATCTGCCAAATTTACCTAAGGATGTTGAAGTAAATAAGTTTGACTCTACTTCAGGTAAAGTCCACTATCTAACTCTGCTAAGTTTCTAATCTGAGGTTCTTGATACATGATGTGACTGGGTCACATGTTGATGTTTTAAGAATCAAAGAAAAAGTAAAGAAACTTAAAGAAAGAATATGCTGAATCTGATCGCGTAGACGGATTTCTATCGCGTAGTTTAAATATCGGATTCTTGAGCTACTTCTTAGGAGTTATGAGATATTGCTTAGGAATAGATAACAACAAGTTTTCATATGGATTGTAAGGATAATTTTTTCCGTAAAGTTTTAAAATAAAAGAAAAAATTTGATTTTTTTTATTTTAAAATATCCTTACAATGGCATTTGAGGAAAATTTGTTGCTTATATGATTCCATTAATAGCAAGAGTGGAAGTATGAAATTGATTCTTTCATTTGTGGTAATGTCTAAATTTACCAAATAAGGAAAGATTCTCATCACCCAAGTTTCAATTGGACCGGGACTTGGAATCATGCAAGTTGTATAGCATGATGAATGAGAACTTTCAAGTATTGGAAAATTAAGACGAATTACTTTTCACACGGATGTGAGTCAAGTAATGGACTAAGGGATCGAGTACACATTCTTGTGCACTGATTAAGTCCACCATAAAAGATTGATAAAACTATTCGTCATAGTTTACAAAAGCTTAGTAAATATGATTATACTTACAAGCTTAAGTGTAACTCTGAGACATTGGAAAAAGGTTCCAATGTAAGGCAAAGCGAATAAGAAGAATCAAATTAGGCAGAAGGATAAAAGTTTCTCAAATCTGAAAAGATGGGAGAGTACTTTAGTATCATTTTTGTGATCATCTTAATGATTAAGAAACCATATCAAAGTTAGTTCTCTAAGGAAATCTTAGTGTATTCTTATGACTAAGAAGAGGAACTTGAATTGTTGAAATGGTTAAATCAAGAAGATGAGTCATACTTCGTTCCAATACAAGTCTTAGAGTCATACTCCAAGATTGTAACTTGAGTGACATGTTTTAAAGAAGGTTTAAAACACTTGTGAAATGTAAGAGTAAAAGTTTTCTACTCTTGTACATTTGAAATTGGTAAGTTGTGATGTTTTGGATAAAACAAAGACCAACTAAGGCCAATTGTGTGAAGTGTTTGTCTTGATTAGAATCCGCACTATCTCTTGGATGTTTGACAAGGGAGTCTTATATGTCAAGAGGACAGTGGGAGTGTTAAAGGTCTTGAAAGTCTCAAGAACTAATCAAGAATAAAACCTGAAGTTCTTCACTAGCACACGACTTGAGGTTTATAACCTATCGTGTTGACATATTCTGTGCCCATTCCAGTTAAAGTTGGTTTTGCATATGAGTTCTTAGAGTTCT
The DNA here is from genome assembly GCF_002870075.4 of Lactuca sativa. Lineage (NCBI taxonomy): Eukaryota > Viridiplantae > Streptophyta > Magnoliopsida > Asterales > Asteraceae > Lactuca > Lactuca sativa. The sequence goes on along the minus strand of NC_056625.2, from coordinate 18,283,077 downwards.
CAATTAGTTGCACAACAACTTGGAAGCAATGGCAGGCACTTGAGCTGCCAGGTGGCAAGAAGTTAAGATTGAGTTCAGTCCATATGAGTTTGGATTTATCATTATCCTTGCCTTGTGACTATGGTTTTGACAATTCACATGGATAAGAACACATACACCATTAAATCTAAGTGTCCTAAGGTTTCTCTCCGATTCATGAAAATGATGGTGAGGAAACACTTTCACTAAGTAGATTTTAGCTAGATAGCAATTATGATATTTGCATTCTCAAAGTCGTTAGTGGAGCGTGTATGGCTTACCGGCACACTAACCTGGACTTGTGAGAAGTGGATAAAAGGTCTAACCATTATGATTACGACATCCCTCTTCATAATTGTTTAGACACACAAGTGTGCTATCTAAGGGAAGGTGTATGATTTTGATAAAGTTTTATCAAAACAATCTACTATCAGAAATCTGAACTTTGGTAAGAAAGTCAGTTGATTTCTGAGTACATGTCAAAGCTAGTGGGAGCATAAGTGTTATGCTAATAATCATCATGTTAGTGGGAGCATGATAATTATGATAAGTATTGCAAGTTAGCAATGTTAATTATAGAAAACAAAAGTTTCAATTGGGAAAGAGTTGTTTTGCTATAATTAAGGGAGAGGAAATTATACTTCATCTCAAATCTATAAGCTTAGATCGTGAGGTTTTAATCATTTAGTCAAGGATATGTAGTCAACATGTTTGGTTGGTAGTATCGTACCAATTGATCAATGTTGGTACGGTAATGGTACAAAAATTGGAATACCATGGTAAAACCGTACCAACCAATTCATTTGATATATATATATATATATATATATATATATATATATATATATATATATATATATATTTCAACTGTTAATTGTATTTAGTGTTTATAGTTGTAATAACATTATATTAGTAATTTGGTCGTATTAGTCAATAGTTATTACTACGTTAAAGCATAATATTAGAACGTTACTTTAGCGTTACTTCAGTAGAATTCTTTTGTAAACTAAAAGAACTACGTAACTAATTTTTATACTACACATCAAAATCCCGATGTCTTTGCTTGTTTTTAAATCTTATAATAGAAAATTAAAAGATGTTGGTATATATCATTACCAATTTGTACCAACCAAACTTGTTGGTAACCAAATAAATTGGTACCAAGTATACTTGGTACGGTACCGGTAGCAGTTTTTTTTATACCAAGTATAGTTGGTACGGTACACGGTTTAGAGAAAAATGAATTGGTACCGTACCAATTCCACCCCTAACAATGATAGCCCAAATCAAAAAGACACTAAAAGCCCAATATAGGCCTAATTCCATAAAGGCCCAAGGCCTAACAATGGCCCATCTTAGCAATACTTGTGTCCCAACAAGAGCCCAACACCCTAGAGTCCGAAAGTGACCCAAAATCAGAAATCTTGAATGGCTCCTAATTGAGTACGCTTAGCATACCACTTGGGTGCCCCCCCCCCCCCGGTACGACCTGCTGCTGCATAACGTACAACTCGCCAAAGCTTGAAAATGGGGAATTTATGAATTACGTTGAGCGTACGCATAAGTACGCCCAACGTACTCACCAGAGGACCAAAACTCTCAATAAGATCTTAATGCTTAAGACCTAAACGTCCAAACTCATATCTAACCTCTAAATAAGGTCTTAATCTATAAAGTTGCCAACTTTACTCCTTTGCATGACTTAATGGGATCCAAAACCTGTTTTTATCCATCTAAACTCATAATATGAACACCAACTTAAGCATGATTCCTCAAAACTCATCAAGGTGGCATTTTTATGCACCAAGAACCTTAAAAATGCTCAGATCTAACATTCTAAGCTCCTAGAGTATCTTATACTCACAAGGATGACTCAAGGGACCATAATAAACCCAAAACAAGCCTTGGACTAGATCTAACACCTAGATTCATCAAGTTAGAAGCTTTATACCTTCTAGAAGTTGATGAAGATGATTAGAGCTTGGATCCATAAGTTCCAAGCCAATCAATGCTTCTTACAATATCTCTTTCTTCTCCAAAGCACACCAAAAATCTCACCAAGACTTGAAATTCACATAAGATAGGCTAGGGTTTCGAACTTAGGGTTAAATGGGATGGAGGCTGAAGATAAGATGGTTTGAGAATTAGTTAAGGCCTTTAAATAGGGTCCAAGATCTCTCAATTAGGGTTTGAGATTAAGTCGTGTACGCCCAACGTACATCTGGTATGCCTAGTATATGTGAATGAGCCTTCACGATTACTCCATCCAAGTACGCCCATCGTACATCCCTTGTACGCCCAGTGTACTCGTCAATCCCCCAACCAATCTATCTTCCGATGACCATAACTTTTGCTTCCCAACTCCGTTTTCGATGATCTTTATATCCATGGAAAGGTAATGAGGAGATTTACAACCCTATCTAAATACTTTTGACTTAAAACATCTCTAACTAAAATCATTAATTCATGAAGGGCCCGAACCATCACTTTTACCATTATACCCTTGGGCTCCAAAGCACAAGCCGAACTCTCGGTACCCACAATCTACATTATTCACAACCAAATGGGTCTAAACCTCTCTTTTTCCAAGGCCCAAAGCCTTATGATAATTAATCATCGGGTCACGGCCCCAAATTATGAAACGGATCGACACAAGGTGCTACACTAAAAATGTTTAGACCAACCATGAAGTGAATCGACCACAATGTGTTACATAGAATTTTGGGAATTATACCAAGGAGTATATAATAAAGTTCTATACCCTTATACCAACAAGAATGTTTTAACATTTATTCTGAAAAATAACTTATGGTTACCTGTATACGTGAATCCATGTTTTGAAAAACTTACATTTTATTTGATAACTTGAACCCAAATTAGAGTCAAATTGTCTACTAGTTTTAGATAATGCTAAGAACAAGATTATGTTGCCTAATGATGCAATCTTTTTTTCCTTTAAAAAAATAGATATCCATAGATCAATTGGAGGCTTATTAATTTGAAATTGTTCAAGAATCAATAATGAAAACAAATGTTGTAACTAGTTCTCAAAAAGATGTATTAAAACATGTTGAACCACGACAAAATGTTTTGACATGAGATATAAAAAAAATTGTCCACGAGTTTGGTAAGGCATGCTCTAAGTATTGCTTAATTGCTTATTGGAAGGAAACTATAAAAATGCTTTGTATCAAATGTGATTTGATAAATCAAAATTACTACCTATAGGATAGTCGGTAAACTCCTTAAGATAAAGGACAAACATGAAATAAAAATACACAAATTAATATCATTAATTGCGAAAGTGTTACACACATGCTTGTGTAACGATCGAACATGAAACTAATTTCATTTGATGAAAGTTTCAATTTGGGTGTGTTCATAACACCGCTAAGATGAAATCCACGACTAAATCAAAAGGATAAAATGATTTTTTCAATTTTGACAGATACAAAATCATCAACTAAATATGGTAAGGGTAGTCAAATGGAGACAACTTAAAGGTCATAGACTACCGCCTTCAACGATTTGAATGCCTCATTTTTAGAAAGTGGCGGGTTTTATCATGCATTTTGGTCTAAAGTTTGACGATAGAAATTATAAATCATTATAGTAAAGGCCAGCAGTTTATTAAACAATATTTAAAAACATGCTTTTGTGTAGCATATTATTTAATTGGTGTTTTATATAAATATGTGTGCACACTTATTATAAATATTATTTTACCTTATGTTTATATCTTTCTAATGAATTAATCACTTTAAAAAAGTTTAGTCACAAAAGATTTTTATATACATATTTTGCCATTAAATTATTTTTACTTTGTTCAACAAAAATATTACCATAGCAGACTGTTATATATATGTTTCATTGTATATATTTAGGGGATGTTTGTGATTGTTTATTTAAAGTGTTTAATCATCCTTAATAAATAAATATCTTTTTGCTACATGTCATATTCTTATTTATTTTGTCATATTGTTATTTTAAATTAATTTTTATTTCACATATCATTTTATGGTTTTTTCATTTTATTAAATTGTAGATACTATTTATATTCAATAATAAATGCATATCAATTTCATTAATGAACTTTCTTTTTAATTTCAAAATTACCAAATTAAATACTCATTATTTTTTTTAATTATTTATCAAAATTATTTGTTTAAATTTAAAAGAGAAAAAAAGACACTTTAATTTTTATAATTCAATATTTTCTCACTTTTCTTATAAATTCATACTTTTCAAATGTTTAGAATTTTATATTAGTTTTTTTTTAAAATAAACCTATGTAATATATGAGTTTGACACCTAATGTTAAAATATATTAAAATTAAAAGTATTTAGATTTACTCAAATAAGAAGTTTTTGATAAGTTATTGAGTTCTAACCTCTCTAAAATAACTTATGACTTATTTAAACCAATTTATCATATTAACCCTATTGTAATTATATATATATATATATATATATATATATATATATATATATATATATATATATATATATATATATATATATATATATATAATCCTGATTAGTCATTTTACATCTAAAAGTAAAACCGTCAAACACTACAAAACAACTTATCAACTTATTGCGTTTTGATACTAGATAAAGTAATCCATATATTTTTTTTTTAAATTCTAATTTGACACCGGAAATGCTAATAAACACTTTTTACAAATAAACATGAATTTTTTTAAATAAATAATCTCAAACACTCCCTTAGTCATTAACCTTATTTTTTTATATACATTTACTCACTAATATTAGTTTTTGTATAAAAACATATTATTATGCACTAATGTGTATATATATATATATATATATATATATATATATATATATATATATATATATATATATATATATATATAAAGGAAAAATCAATAGAAAATGCATAAAAATAAATAAATAAATAAATAAACCTAGAAATCCTAGAAATTTATAAAAAACAATTTGAAATATCTAATCTTTTTTTTTACTTTACAAACGTAAAAATCATAACTTTTTATTCAAAATCATTGAAAAAAAAAAGTTAATTTATTTTAATAAAAAAAATTCAATTTTTTTCTCAACAAATTTGTATTAAAAGTTGCGATTTTTAGCCATGTAAAATCAAAAAAAAATATAGATATCTCAAAGTATTTTTTTCTATATATTTCTATTGATTTCTAGCTTTTAGGGTTTCAAAAGGTTTATGCATTTTCTATTCATATATATATATATATATATATATATATATATATATATATATATATATATATATATATATATATAGGGTTAGGTTATATTGTTTTTGTTAAGTATTGTGTGCTTGTGTTATGGATTCTAGGCCAATCATTTGTGGTAAATTAAAAAAATAGTTTTCTTTAATATTAAATAGAAAAAGAAATTAATAGGATTTCAGTAAATGAGTGGGCACGGAAGGGTACTATGGTACTTTGCCTCATCGGTTTAATAGGAAACCGTCGATAATTATGGAATTGATCCACCGATAATCCCAAATATCTCACATACTATCAAAATCAAACACCCAATGCTTTTAGAGACTGACACATATTCTGATTTTATGTATTCAATATTTAGAATCAGAAGATTCGTGGAAGGTTTTTGATATAAATATCGACATTAAACCCTAGAAGACGGAACCGACATTTGGGGGCTTCTGTGAACTTTATTCTGGAAGAATAAGGAGTACATGTTCGACTTCATTCAAGTCGAAGTTCAAGAACACAGTAGAGACGACATTGAATCTTGAAGATGACGGTGATGATTTCGTTGCGGAACCTAAAGGTAAGAATTTTTTGTTTTATCTGATGTTTATTGATTTTGAAGATGTATTATAGTGTAAGAAGTATATTTAGAATAATTTATGCATGTATGATTCGTGTTTTGCAAAAAGAATGTGTGATTGTTGTGTAATTTCTGGTAGAATGAAATAGTTTTAGGTGTTGTTCTGCTAGAATGGTCGGTTTTTATAAACATGTAGATGTTTGTTATTCTATTAGAATAAATCATGTTCTTGTATGAGATACAATTATAAACAAAATTTCTGTAAATAAGGAGGTAAGTAGCAGGGTATAATGATTTTAGATTCTATTGGAATCGAAGTTTGTACACTACAAGAAAAAGGGTATTAGGGACTGACAAAATTAGTCTCTGATAGTTAATAACCAGTCTTTGATAAGAATCGGGGATTGATTTAGCTAGTCCCTGAAACCTAGTCCTGGATAGTCGATTTGGTATGTATTTGGGACTGAAAATCAGTCATTGATACATCAAGGTAACAAAGATGGAAAATCAGTCTTTGACAATATCTCATTCGATCTCTAATTTGTTTTCTTCAAATCCCCGATTTGATATCATATCAGTCCATGATTCTACTTTTTAGGTACTGAATATCAGTCTTATATAATATATTATTTAGTCTCCAATATGTTCCAATGAAATCTTTGTTTTATGTCATATGAGTCTCTAATATTATCTTTCAAGAACTCAATATTAGTCTTTGATACTATCATGCTCAGTCTCTAATTTTTTTCCCTCAATGCCCCACTATTATCATATTAGTCCCCCCAGTTTTAATGGAATATAAAATAATAAATGGTAAAACACAATATCATTACTTAAATTAAAATTTAACTTGTATAACAAGAATATTCTCAATATTAGAAACACAAATGTCTTGAAAAACTAAAAATTCAACAATTTCAGATCAACAAAAATAATACCAAAAAAAAGACAAATCATCAGCTAACAAATTAAAAATGCCAAAAGAAAAAGTAAAATCTCACTATACGATTTGGTATGGTCAAAATAAATGTTGACTTCTACTCCGTTTGTATCACCACGACCTCTTCAGCCCCAACCCACCTATCACATTCTTGCTTCAACGGAGGTGCACGTCCTTTCACCAAAAATAATACAATGTATGAAATAACAACAAGCTTACATTTATTTATCCCTATTCTTGGTTTTAACCTTTTTTAATATCCCTTTTCTATGCACATTTGTGAAGAAAATTGTAGAAACTTACCTTAGAACAAGTATACATAATTATACCCGCCCAATCCTAATTTTCCAGTAAGTGATTATTTGATGCTTTCTGTAGAAAATATAACAATGGAGGAATAAGCTGCATTTCATAGTGCCTTAATACACCACACAACAAACATTTTCCAAGATCTCTTGCTTCTGAAGTTGCAAAAAGTGGCTTCCCACCATATGAGTATCTACAAAAACACACAAACTCAACAATTACAATAAAAAATTCCACCTTTTTCATCATTTTTATAATAATATATCATATTGTAGTTTTAACTTTTAATATATATTCAAGTACCTGAAACAATGCTCTGGATACATATCCAATCGTTTCTTGAATTTAAGGTAAGTTTTTCCAGCATGTAGGGTTTTATCATACTCATAACTTTCCCTAATCCATGATTCCTTCTCATCAGCATCATCATCTTTCTTCTCTTCGATTTTATGTTCTACCAATAAAACCATTCTTTAATTTACCTAAAATATAAAATTATTAACATTTTTCTTGGAAAAGTAGTCATACCTAGTGTTATGCATCAATGGCTCTACTTAGGCTTATAGGTGCGGGGTTTTCAATTGAATATGATAAAGTATTATGCTTTTTTTTGTTTTGAAAGTTGAAGCTAAAGTTGTTGTTCATTAAGGGCCTTACATATGGCATCCGTATCTATTTCACCATCTTCTTCATCATCAATGAATGCTCATGGATTATCTTGAAACTTAGTGGTTGATGGTGATGCAACATAATCATGGGATGAAGGGTTGGAATCTTTATCAGTGGAAGATTTCTGAACACGAAGAGCATGCCATCTATATGTGAAGAAAGATTTTCGAGTAACTATGATTTGTAATTATTTACTTAACAGAACAATGTAACTGTATAAGAATAAACTACCTCTTGCTTTCACAAGTTGTTGCAATGCAAGAAAATATATAAATAACATGCTCTTCTGTTGTCATTGTTGTGCTGGAAATAGGAGCATAAATCTAGGAATAAAAGAAAATAATGCACAGTTATAAACCATTTCAATTTCATTCAAAGAAATTTAATGAAAAGTGGAATTATGGAAAAAGCTTACTATTATGGCGATGGGTTGTCCAAGTAAAATATATTTTGAGCCTTTGGGTGCTAGTACCTTTGCTATGTATCGACAGTCAGTACCAAGAACATAAGAATTCGTGGATTTGGGCATTATAGAAGCATAACAGAAGATTACAATTTTACCCTTCTTGATGATATTCGAATCAGATGAACAAGATGGTAAAACTTGGGGAAAAATCATGAATAGATGAAGGGAAGATGTTAGAAGAATAAAGAGGGATGATTAAAACTTAAAGCGATGACTGGTGTGACAAAGATGAAAGGTGATGAAGATGAATGAAGGCGATTGTAGAAGTGTAGAAATCAGTAGGGCATTGGAGAGTGACGGCGGCGTTAATGGAGTCTGAGAGCATCTAAATTCCGAAAAAAGGAAAGTAAGGATAAGCATATGGACCGGGGAACCAACCGGAACCGGAACCCGATAGAACCGGTCGAGCCGGGACCAGGACATTATTTTTGTGGATTTTTGGAACCGGGAACCGGTAGGAACGGGAACCGAAATAACCGAAACCGGTAGAACCGGCAAAAACCGGAACCGTATGATGCTATTTTTTGAGGACCGGTTCCAACATTTGAAGACACGACAAGAACCGGTAGGAACCGGGAACCGGTAGAACCTTCGGGCCGGTTCGGTTCTTGATTTTGGCCGAAGCCGGTTCCGGCCGGTTTGGTCCTTTTGCTCATCCCTAAAGGAGAGTATGAATCGTAATTAAATAAATGTTAGCTGAAAGAGAAGCATCCAACCCTAATATTTTAGGTTTCTTTATGAAGCAAAGAATTTTGGAAGGGAGGGTAAGTGGGCTTTTTTTAATTTTTTTCTTTTAGGAATGGTTTTCATTTTCCTGCCAGATGAAATGAGAAGGGTGCATGATAGTTAATTTTCAATTTTTTAGATTCTAGAAAGGAAGAGTCAAATCTTTTTTTATTTGTGAAAATTCAAATTAAATATAATAACACATTTTATGGTAAATATATAAAGATTATAGTGGTATCAATGACTGACATTTAGTCTCTAATAAGTTCCATTCAACATAAAAACTATCAGAAATATATGAGGGACTGAAATTCAGTCCCACATAACTTTCACTCGAAAGTCAAAGTTGACGCTAGACTATTCAAGAATGAAATTCAGTCCCTACTGTGTTTACCGCCAAACCAAAACCGGCGCAAACATATTAGGGACTAAATTTTAGTCTCAAATAAATTTGGTCAGTCTCTAATGATTCATACCTCAAAATCAGTCCTGGATAGTATCTGAGACTAACTCATCAGTCCCAGATACATGGTATCCAAGACTGATTAATCAGTCTTTGATATTTTAGTCACATAAGCCCTTTTTCTTGTAGTGGTATATGAGTAATAACTTAAACTAAAACATTCAAAATTCTTACACATGGGATATACTTTACATGTGTTGAATTCTATTAGAATGGAACGATTTTTATGAGTGTACGTAGGGGTGGAATTGGTACAGTACCAATTCATTTTTCTCTAAACCATGTACCGTACCAACTATACTTGATATAAAAAAACTGCTACAGGTACCGTACCAAGTATACTTGGTACCAATTTATTTGGCTACCAACAAGTTTGGTTGGTACAAATTGGTAATGATATATACCAACATCTTTTAATTTTCTATTATAAGATTTAAAAACAAGCAAAGACATCGGGATTTTGATGTGTAGTATAGAAATTAGTTACGTAGTTCTTTTAGTTTACAAAAGAATTCTACTGAAGTAACGCTAAAGTAACGTTCTAATATTATGCTTTAACGTAGTAATAACTATTGACTAATACGACCAAATTACTAATATAATGTTATTAAAACTATAAACACTAAATACAATTAACAGTTGAAATATATATATATATATATATATATATATATATATATATATATATATATATATCAAATGAATTGGTTGGTACGGTATTACCATAGTATTCCAATTTTTGTACCATTACCGTACCAACATTGATCAATTGGTATGATATTACCAACCAAACATGTTGGCTACCAAGTTTCTTGGTTCGGTTGGTAACATGTTGGTTAGTTTTCCATAGTACAATTTTGTCAGCCCTAAGTGTATGTATACCCATAGATAGTGGATTATATCTCTTGAGTTGAAATGTGTGAGATTCTGGTAGAATTCGAATTTGTGAATTTCTTTTTTATATTGTTATCATTGAACCAATGTGTGTAGTATGTTTACTCTTTGTTATTAAGTTAGAATTATGGGGTAACTTGGAAAATTTACAATTTTTTGTAGATTGATAGACTTCATAAGTAATATATTCTAATAGAATACAAATATGTGTGTAAGTATAAGTATTTCAATGTTCAGTGGATTGTATGTGTTGAGTTGCAATGTGTAAGATTCTGATAGAATTTAAATTTGTGAATTTCTTTTTTATACTGTTATCATTGAACCAATGTGTGTAGTATGTTTACTCTTTGTTATTAAGTTAGAATTATGGGGTAACTTGGAAAATTTACAATTTTTTGTAGATTGATAGACTTCACATGTAATATATTCTAAAAGAATATAACTATGTGTATGAGTATAAGTATTTCAATGTTCAGTGGAGTATATGTGTTGAGTTGCAATGTGTAAAATTCTGATAGAATTTAAATTTGTGAATTTCTTTTTTATACTGTTATCATTAAACCAATGTGTTTAGTATGTTTACTCTTTGTGATTACGTTTTTATTAAGATATAATTATGGGGTAAATTGAAAATTTTACAATTTTTGTAGGTTGATAGAATTTATATGTAGTATATTCTAATAGAATACGAATATATGTTTGAATATAAGTATTTCAATGTGCAGTGGATTATGTATCGAAATGACATGTATGATGATATGGTAGTTTCTTTTATATTTTGTTAGAATTGTATTTATGTGTGTTATTGATTATTCTGTCTTTTTTTATCTTGTTATAATGATAGTTTTGTGTATGTTATATTTGTGTTGTAAAAGTAAATTTTTATTCTGTTGGAATAATAAAAATATCTTATATTTTTAAACATCAATTAACGTAATGTGTTTTACCCAAGTGTTTAATATATTATAATATACATTCTAATATTTATTATGTGTTATAGCAAAACAAGTACAAGAAGAAGAACAACACGTGAAACGAGAAAGAAGGTTAAAGAAAATTTTTGATAAATCAGTTCCAGAAAAGAAAAGTCCTAAACCTTTAAATGTACTACTTTTGGAAAGAGAGATAAGGTCAAAGAGAAAATATGAGAGAGTTCCAATTGTAAAAAATTTAAAGAACAAGGGAATTGATGAATCCGTCAAAGAGGAACAAGAAGATAATGTTAGAAAAACAAGTAAGGAATATCCACCTGGTTTAAGAAACCTTCCAACCAGAATGAAACATGATAACATCACTGCAGCTGTTAGGGGCATGTCACCAGAACAAAAACAAGCAATCTTAAGAATGAGTTTTGGGTCAATTCTACAAGTGAATATAACAAGTTATTCGGGGCAACTAAGTTGCTATCTTTTAGATGTGTATGATTCTGATAGTCATGTGGTTCCAAGATCTTCGCAAACCATACATGGTATTCATCCAACTGTTATCTGTAATTTTAAACTCCTCCAACATCATATGCCATACATTTCGAAGTCATGTGGTTCCAGCTTAGAATTCCAAATTATAGAGTGAAAACGCTTTCGAAATTTTTGATTGGTGGCTGCATCTTTAATTGATAAAATTTGTATAAATTGAAATTTAATGAGGATGAGTAAAATAAAAAAGTTAAATCAATTAATTCTGGTAGAATATAAGTAAATCATTATAGAATCATGACAAAAAAATAAGGATAATAGTCTTTCTATGCATACCTTATTTGGCAACTTCTTTGTTATATGCCACATACATAACCTATGATGTGCCAACGGGAAAACGTTATCTATAGCTTTTTTCAAAGCTACATCTTGATCAGATATAACCAATTGAGGTTGTTTTCTAAAAGCTTTCAAAAAAGCTCTAAGCAACCATTCATAAGAAACTCCATCTTCTTTACTTAAAAGTCCAACACCAAATGTTACACATTTTTTGTGGTTATCAATGCCAGTGAACGGAACAAAAACTATATCATACCTATTTTAAAACTAAAATATTAGTTTACATAACTGAAAATAGATTAATTCTTATTGTAAAAGTATTAAAGGTTAGAAATATTTACTCATGCTGAATGTTGCATCGAGTGATACAACGTCTCCGAACGAATTGTAGTTATTCTTTGCTGTTTCGTCAGCCCATAATAGAGAATTCAATATTTTTTTTCAACACTTTATACTCAAAAGTAAATGATGGGACATTTTTCTTCCTGTCAATGATCTTGTCAACAAGGAATTTTGCGTCCCTCCCACTTATGTAACAATTCAAATTTCTCCTATCATTCTAGAAATCAGAAACCAATCCACCTCGAACCGAAGGACCGACCTGAAGAGCACTATACAGTCTATGTGCTTTTACAGGACCAATATTTTATTTTGACAAATTTTGAATGAAAATTTCCTGTGAATAATCAAGTTTTCTCTTTGAATGAGATAAGTACATATTACCTTTTCTAAACAACTCGTGATTATGTTGCTCTACAAAATCACTCACAACATATTTAAGAGTACAGGGAATTATATCTAAAACAACTTTCGCTTTACAATTCCTCCTAAAAAAATCTTTCCTTCTTTGAGTCTTATTATGCTGAATGTCCAAAGTTTCTACTTTACTAGTATTTGGATTACCTTCCCGATTGCATACCAGATGTCTATGTGTAACAATCCCGTTTTTCGTTTTTTGACTCTTCCAAGACTGACATCAAAACCAGATTCTAATGCATAGTTTCTATACATTGCTACTGCTTCACCATATGAATCAAATTTTGATGTAACTTTTGGTTTGAAATCGTCTGAAACAATCGGGGTCCAATACAAGGTGCCGCCAGGAGAAACGTAATCATGTGTAACATGTGGTTGTCCTATTTAAACATAACAAATACAAAAGTATTCTAAAAGAGTTTTATAAATATTATTCTGAAAGAATTTTATTACTCTGTAAAAGTTTCAATATCCTGAATTGAGTTTACTACCTTCACTGAAATCAATATTAACCTCTGTATCTTCATCAACGAACTGATTTTCATCTTCTGCATGATTTGTGTCCTCTGTATGTTCATTAATGAAAATATTAACATCTACTATTAAACATGTTTCTTACAAGATACAACCTAAAATACAATGAAACATTAAACAAAAAAATTCAAAAACTCACCTAAATTAGGATTACTGCTTTCTCCTATTTGAAATTCGCCATTATATAGTGTATCATTATCAGGAAAATCGAAATCTTCAATTCCATTTTCATCATCACTAGCCAAATAATGTTACTGATAAATATGATTATTGACATCTGGTACTTGATCGCCCATAACTAAGAAATCTCAACAATGTTTCTCTATGCTTTGGAAATTGAAAAAATAAAAAATGATAAACTGAAATAGTAAAGAAATAGGATGAAAACAGATTCTATGAAAATTAAAAGGCTTGATACTAGGAATCATTGATAAAAAAAATGATTCCAATTTGATTCTTTTTTAAAACATGCTAAAGATAAAAATATTCATAGGGTACTTTATTCATATTCCAAATATAAAACATTTCAATAGTACATTAAATTAATTACTTTAAAATATTATTATGTACTTTTAAAAAAAATATGCACAACATTTTATTAACGAAATAATTTTATCAGAATGATATATCAACATTGATTCTAAAAATTTGCATATTATTTTATTCACGACAAAATTCTATCATCATAATTTAGCAATATGACTTGTAAAACTTATCACTGTTTGTTACCCCAAAAACATTCTATCAGAATATTGTAAGAATATGGATGATAAGATGTATAAACATGGCTTATAAAACTATGCACATTGTATTGTCTGCATATCATTCTATTAGAATAATATAGCAACATGTCTAACAAAAGTCTTTACTGTGTGTTTGTGTTATCTCCAAATAAATCCAAACTATGCTCATTGTTTACACATTTTATTTTTGACATTATGTGTTTTGATTTTATGCAACTGTCAAACATATTGTATGAAATATAATGAACTTTTTTTTTGACATTCTGATCGAATGAGCATATTGTATGAAACATAAATATATCAGAAAAACAAAAACAATTTATTAGTTGTAAACATGAATATATCAGAAAACAAACATAGAATTCATCAAACCATAGTTTTATTATACTGAAATGAAACTTAATAATAGCATATAGTTCATCATAACATACTTTTATTTAACCCAAATCAAACATAATAATATCTAAAAACATCAAATTTGATGAATTTCTTGTAGTTATATGTTTTCTTCAATCCAAAAGGACAGTTCCTGCTATCATGACCAAATCCAAAGCATATTTTACATCTTCTTTTTTCCTTCACAACATCATTCACAAGATTGTTTGGATCATTGATATTACCCATATCTTTCCTGGGATTCTGATCTTCATTATCCTGCAAGATTAACAGATTTGATAAATTTGTATATGAAAAAACAATAAAAACATATAAATATCAAAGAACAAAAATGAATACCTAGTTCCGATTTCCAGTATGAACATCCATCGATTGTGCAAAACAAATTATTGAGCAGATAATGGAATCGATATTTGTGATATGTGTGTGGGGAACGTTTCAATCGGATATATAAAGAAAATCAAATTAATGATAAGTAGATCAACCATAAATCATTGCCTAATATAAAGAGATAACAATCAGACTAAATAAAGAATTAAAATGAAAGATTACATAACTACCCTTATATATTTAATTAAATAATTAATAATTTGCTAAATTGTGATTGGTGCATCCATGCACAATACTTGTTGGAAACATTTGAACCTAATTCATTGCAGAATAATAACATAAAAACATTATTTTTATGTTATTATTCTGCAATGAATTTTGTATCAGAAACTTAATGTCATTATTCAGCAATGAATAAATGAACAGTCATAGGTTAAAACTAAAATTATAATTTACTACAAAATACACATACATAAATTTATAATAGAATAATAACATTTTAATGAATGTATGAATAATCAAACGTTAATATTTATATTAGAATTATTTCAACAATACACATATATAATATTCATTATAGAATAATAATAACATAAACGTAGTGTTTTACGTTATCACACTATTTATTTTTTTATTTGAACTTTAATTATATATATATATATATATATATATATATATATATATATATATATATATATATATATATATATATAAATTCTAGGTTTTAGGGTTTCAAAAGGTTTATGCATTTTATATTTATATTTCTCATATATATATATATATATATATATATATATATATATATATATATATATATATATATATATATATAGGGTTAGGTTCATTTGAGACCACTTATATTTTGTGAGACCGTGAGACGCATTTTTTTATTTTTATTTTATTTTATTTTATTTTATTTTTTTTTAGTTAATTCATGTTCCGAAAATAATATTTAAAAAAAGAATTTTTTGATTTTTCCATTTATTTTGCATTTTAAAATTATTTTTAGAATATGTACAGTGTAATATTCTATTTAGAATATTTCACGTATTTTTCAAAAAACATAGAATTTTTTTTTTATTTTTTTTAATTTTTTTAATTTTTTTTAGTTAATTCAAGTTCAGAAAATAATATTTAAAAAAAGAATTTTAAGATTTTTCCATTTATTTTGTATTTTAAAATTATTTTTTAGAATATGTCAGTGAAATATTCTATTTAGAATATTTCACGTATTTTTCAAAAAAAAAACGGATTTTTTTTTATTTTTTTATATTTTTTTTAGTTAATTCAAGTTCCGAAAATAACATTTAAAAAAAGAATTTTTGGATTTTTCCATTTATTTTGCATTTTAAAATTATTTTTAGATTTGGTCTCACGGTCTCACAAAATTATAATGGTCTCAAATGAACCTGAACCTATATATATATATATATATATATATATATATATATATATATATATATATATATATATATATATATATATATATATATATATATATATATATATATACACACACGATTGTTAAAATATGTATATGTGCATAGATTTTTAAAAATATATATAGGTATGTATATATATTAGAATTTGCATTTATACATAAAAACATAATTATCTATAAAAAATACTTGGTTCGCAAATAGAAGTTTTATATACATATTTATACATATTGTAGTAATATGTATTTATTTGATGTAATAATAGTGGTAAAATATGTATAAAATTAAAAAAAGTTTAAAACTAAATATGTGCAAAGAAAATATGATTAATAATTAAACATATACTAAATATAAATATGATTATTGATTAGATGTGTACAACAAAAACTGTAATAGACGATTATAATATTATTTTTGAACAAAATTAAAAAGTTCAATATAAAACATATGAAAACTATGGTGAATATGGTGTGGTTCGGTATAGTTACGGGTTAAATAGAACAATTAACTGTAAATATTTTTATTAAATTTTAGAAACTGAATGGTGTGGATATGCTGTTCGGTTTCCTACAGTTGCAGTTTTTAACCACATAAGTTTGGTGCACTTTTTTTGTATAATTCTTTTGTGCTACTTCGTTATGCTACAAACATATAATATAAATTAGGCAAAACTAGGGATGAGCAACGGCATGGAACCGGATCGGACCGACCCCGCAGGCCGAAAATTGTGAATTATCTTTCTCGAAAACCAGATCGTTTTTTGGTGTAGCGGGTCCGGGTTCAGTTCGATCTGGTTCCGGGTACTAAACCGGGTTTCGGGTTTTAGACAAATTAGAATTTGGTAGTGTTGTTTACGGTTTCGGTCCATTCGTGTCCGTGGTACCAAACTGGGTTTCATATGTTTGTTGTTTACGGTTTCTGATTTTGTTTGTCATTTACACTCTAGCATATTATTTTAAATTATAATCTTATTATGTAACATCCATCATTCGTATACTTGTTGTTTGCACAATTCGATTAAAAATACATTAAAGAAGATGAATACAACGATAAGCTGCGAGACTCTAATTGGAACACGTGTAAATGAGGTGTATGCAAACAAATACAAACGTTATTAAAAAAAAACTACACTATATATATATATATATATATATATATATATATATATATATATATATATATATATATATATATATTAGGGGTGTTCGCGGTGCGGTTTGGTGCGGTTTAGAGTTGAAACCGCAAATCACACCGCACATGCGGTTTGAGTTTTTTGGAAATCGCAAACCGCACCACAAAAGCTCTAAACCGCATTATGCGGTGTTGTTTCATGCGGGTGGTTTATGTGCGGTTTATACGGTTTGATAAGTTGTTTCAATTTATAACTTTGGTTGTTATTAATTACAATTAAACACTTTCAAATTTTATTAATTATATTGCATACCATTTAAAAGGCATACATATTGCAAACAAAAAAACCACATGATGTTTTGCTAAGTTTTTATTACTTATGAAATCTGATATTATAGTCTTTTAAGTCTTTAGTTACCATATTAAGCATCGTGATATAGAATAAAGTTATTGGAAACTTTGATATATATATATATATATATATATATATATATATATATATATATATATATATACACACACACACATACACACGACGCGGTGCGGTTTGAACCGCGGTTTGGTAACTATTAACCGCAAACCACACCGCATAGTGCGGTTTGACAAAATTACCAACCGCAAACCGCACCGCGAAATTCTAAACCGCATTATGCGGTGCGGTGCGGTTTGGTGCAGTGTGGGCGGTTTGTGTGGTTTTTTGCACACCCCTAATATATATATAACTGCACTATTTTAATATAAAAAGAATCTGTACTTATCTTCACTATTTTTATGACACCCACAACGATATATAGAAGTAATGTAGAGAGTTTGAAATGGTCGGCAACAATATGAGATACTTAGTCCACCATTATATTCCTAGAAATTAGAAATAAATGTATTTTCTTTGCTTATAATAAAAAAAATTGTTATGTTTATAAATGATTTCTTATTAATAATGTCCATTAATTCCATGATACTTTTTAAAAAATTCTCAATATTTGGGTTATTGGGTAATTTTCAACAAAGTCTAAATATTTTTAATCAAACTAACGAAAAAGGACAGGATACTGGCTAAATCAGTGAAACATGCTGAAAAGGGTTTTTTCGAAGTTTTAGCAGGTAGTCTATGTTTTTCTGTAAACAAAATTTAATTTGAGATTTTTTCATAAATTAGACTAAAATTTGAACATTTTTCTGGAGATTTCTCATTATAAATTAAAAAGCTTTAAACATATATAAGTTATGTATAACTTATACTAAATTTGGTGCAATTTGGTTATTTGTGGTTATTGGAAAAATAAAAACTGCATCGCATCGAAAATTTATGGAATTTGAAAAATTAAAAACCGTATCGCCGGACATCAGTTCTTGTCTTGCTTTCAGTTTATGTGGTTTTTTCAGTAATTTTCAGACATGGTTCGGTTTTACTTACCCCTACCAAAAACACTTCATTGAATAAAATTTTGTTATAAACAAAATTCGTTAACATTAAAAATTAACATTTTTTTCTAGATAATAACTATTTAGGCCATGACCTTGGTAATCATGGACTACTAAGTACTTTTTAACATTTTTTTTCAAACAAATACATAAATACTCATTATAATATTTATAGCTTTGGAGATTCTAAGGCTAAAGAGTATGGTAATTTTTTTTACAGATGGTAAAAGGGTGTTACATAAGCGGGTCATATAAGCTTTTATACATTTTGCTACACTTTATCTAAGAATTGGATGTGGTGATTTTTTTTACCAATAGTACATATAATGGTATTTATGTTAAAAAGAAAAAAAAATGGAACGACCAACTAGAAAATAAGAAAAAGTTTACCATTGAGATTTATCATCGGCGGAAGTTCACCTATAAAATTTACCAACGGCAAAAAAGATTGAGGTGTGGTGTTCACTATCGGTAACAGTGTCACGATGGCTTTTTTGGGTCAAATTTATCATTCTCATGATCGATGATAGACCCTTAAATCTTTTGGAATAAAGGCAAAATCTACAACTTGGTCGATGATTTCTAATTTAAGACTATAAATATTAAAATAGATAAAAAAATCAAATTGTTGAAAAATAAAGTTAAAAAATGAAAATAAATAAAGTATATATATAAAAAAGAAAATAAAAAAATGTATATATTTATAAAAAACAGAAAATAAATAAAGTATTAAAAACGAAAAATAAAGTTAAAAAACAATGTGGTGTAAATTTTTGCAAACCTTAGGGACCAAATTTAAACTTTTTATGATTGGTTTTGCAAAAAAGTTAACCAAATTAACCATAAAACGTTAAATGGGTTAGAATGATAATTTTGCGAGAAAGTTATAGCCATAACAATAAAAAAATATATATTATGGCATTTTCCAAATATACGTTAAAAATTTAGGACTTTTAATCCTATCTTTTATATATGACATATTATATTTTTCAATGCAATTATTTATTGAAAAAAGGATTTACCATAATGTTAAATAATACTTTTTTGTCCACAATTAGGTTAGAAAAAACAAAGAAATAGTAACGGATCAAAGTCTATGATAGTTTGGCTTGTTCCATGAGTCATTGTCGTTCTTTATGCATGTTATATGTTTATGATTACACTTGTTTCTTTCAAACACAGCTCTTAATTTTCATCATAGTTATTAATTAAAATATTAATCTTATTTGACATTTTGATACACAAAACAGTTATTTCAAATTTATGGACTTTAGTTTCAATCTATCATTTACCTATAAAAGGTCAGTGTAATTAACAATAACCAAATTTTATACAACAAAAAGAAAAATCTAGTTTTTTATATTAAGTTTTTTTTTTCAAAATTTTAACAAAAAAAAAAAGTATTTCCATAAATAGCCACTATTTGTGTAGGCCCTCCTAAAAAATAGATCTTGGGCCTACAAAATTGCAATACATGTTTTTTATATTTTCGCAAGCCTCGATAGCTAATTCTAAGGACGGTATGAAAAAATGTAGGATAATTTTTAATTATTAATTTTCTATTTATAAAAAAAATGAGGTTAGAAAATTCTCATAACTTTACCCGATTTCAATCTCGCTTCATACTAACTTAGATCTTGGTTCAAACTTCATATCCTAACTTCGATAATGAACATTGAGAAATGATACACTGAGAAATGATATATTATACACTGAGAAATGATCATTTTTCTCAGTACCTATTAAAAAATTATATATTATACACTGAGAAATGATCATTTTCGTATTCTAATACGGAGAAATAGTAATTTTTCGGTGTAGAATATTATCATTTTTTTATATACTGAGAGATGATAATTTCATAGTGAG